>NW_009725580.1:21931-28907 GCF_000703405.1 Apaloderma vittatum
GTGTTTGGCCTGTCACAACATCTTAGCTGAGGGTGTTATCTCAAGTGATAGCACTAGGGCCGGGCTCTGATGCTGCTCCTGGGGGCCTGACAGAGAACGTGATGGAAAAGTCCACTTGGAATAGGGGTTTGAGCCATTTTGGAGGTGCACTGTATGGAAGTAGGGCTTGGGGACCTGTAGTTGCAATTACAGACCTCAACCTGTCCGTAGCCTATCTCTTTGGGATGGTTTCCTTACGAGGGGCTTGTGCCCTGCCTACACCTCACACAGCCTCAGCTGAGGGCAGCTACAGCTTGAACAAAGCTGCGACACTGACAAGGCTCTCCTCTGCCCCCAGAAGGCCAGGATGCCCCCGGTGGCACCTCACACCAAGCATGCCTGGCAAAGAAGTCAGAGGTTTATTTTCTTTTTTTTACTACTATGCCAAACCTCACTGAGGGAACTGCCCAAGACAGGCAGAATTGCAGTTTTTGTATGTTTGATTTGTCGAACCTCCTTTCAACAGACTGACCTAAGTTCCTGCATACTGCTTTACTAAGGGAAGCAAGACCAGAAAGTTCCCAGTTTTGGCAGTATATTAATGAAGGAAAACAAGTGGGACAAGGTACATCCAGAACACCAAGGTGTTGCTGGAGCATGGAGGTTGCCCTCATGGCTGTGCTCAGCAAAGGGCTGCTGCAAAGGACCACACGGCAGAAGAGTGTAAACAGGCTCAGACCAATAGTCTGCAATAACATGAACTACTTCTAAATGCTTCTTCTTGCTCTAAATCTTCATTAAAATGAAAATAAGTAAACAAAATAAAGCTAGATATATGTCAGGAAGATTGATTGGGAACACTGATGTTAAAGTGGTGCTCAGTCCATCCTCTGATCTCTTTCAGTCTGACATTTGAGGACACCTGGACCCCTCTGGCAAGGGGAGCAAGGGAAGTAAGCTGGAGGAACGCAGTATGGTTACAAAAATAGGTTTATTGTTTTGATCCAGGCTGTGTTGATCAGCTGCATGAATGTTTGACAGGTAACCCAGAGAGCCACAATCACACATGTTGTTTTACCTAGCAATCTCTTTTCACACCTTTTCCTTTCCCAGATAGCCAACCTACTTCTATTTAATCTTTCCCCATGTGCCCCAGCTTTGCTGGTTTGACCTCAGTGATGGCCAATAAAGCAGCACCTCCCTATCTCTTGAGATTTCTTCTAAAGGGACGTTCCAATCCTCTTGTTTCACTGTCTGAAATCCCTGGTAGTTTTCTCTAGTTCCTGTTTGATTAGGCCCAGGTGTGGCCGACCAGCTGCTTTCCCTCTTCTGTCCTCGGCAATGTTTCTTTTCCACCTTGCTTTCCTACAAGTTCAGCCTTAGGGCTGGTCGACTGTATGCAGACCATAACAGCCGATACTTCCTTTTAAAGGGTATAAACCATCCATGGCTGTATTCCAGTTGATTGCTTTCGAAAGTGGGGCTTCCCATTCTCTGTTCTACCAAAACACAAGGCTGAGTGAAAAGGAAATAGGCAAAGAAATTCTGAATCCTCTGGATTTCACGTGGATGATGCCAATCTCTCCCAAGCTCTTCAGCTGACATGAACGGTACCTCCAGCTTCAAGGTTTTACACTTTTGTAATTTTACTTGCTAAAAAACTGTTGCCTTCAAACCTAGGTCAGACTACATAATAAATATCTGGTGTTCACTGGAAGAAGTGAGGTCTTTTCAGGCACTATTAGCTCTAAGCTTTACCACATCAGGGGCTGAGCTATTTGCTTTTTGTGTCCTATGTTTGCTGTGGGACTAATTGTACCTCGCTTTAATAGAGAGTTCACTGAGGCTGTCAGGCACTGTTTGCAGCAGAATCAATCTTTTTGAGTTTTGATCTTGGAGATGGTAAGAGGAAAACCACTCTTTCTGGACTTTCTGCCCAAGTCTGTAGCAACTTGAAATGCTGATTTACTTTCTAATGTGTTTGGGCTCAAGTGTTGCACGACATGTTTATAGCGCCGGGGTGAGGTCCTGCGGGAGTATCCAGCGGAGCAGGAGCCTTCAAATCCTGAGTGTGCAGGCAAGCGAAATAAGAGAAGAAAGGGATGAGAGACCAAGGGAAGAAAGGCTAGAGACAGGGACCATGCCAAAAAAGGCCACAAATGAGAAGACATATACAGAAGGGGCATTGATTAGGCCTTTTAACTGACTTAAAAAGAAAGACTTTCATCGTCCACAATTTACTGCTGCCAGTGACAGCTTCTGGAAGAAAAGTCCATGACAAACAATGGCCTTATTTTAGAATTACTGTGCAGAACTGATTAGTAAATGTGTTGTATTTGCTCCTGCAAGCCGTAAACAGAGCCATAAATAAAATCTTTGCCTGAGTGCCTGGATCATAACTCATGAGTATCCACAGACACCTGAGTCCTTTCCCAGGTGACGTATTGCAAAGCATACTTGAGCCTCCTTCACCCATGGCATTAGCTGTACCAGCTTATTTGTGCAAAAGCTGACAGACCTCATTGTGCTGTGTGGACATATCCTTTAATTTATACCCCCTATTTTCTGATGTAAGACTTACAAAAGCACTTAACACTCAAACACACCACTTTTAAATAGCTAGGTACTGGGCTCCAAAGCTTAGAGGTCATGCTTAGGTGACGTGGCACTGGGCTATGAGAGTGATGGCACCTGCTTGCATGATGCAAATACTGCAGTCCTCTGTGGCTCTCTCGGCACTACTAGTTTTCTTAGAATATCTGAGTCAGTTCAAGTTTCACCATGTCCTAAATATATCTGTTGTTGCAGAACTATATAACTACCATATATTACAAGTTTGTATAAGTGCTCTAAAAGGAGAAGTCCCAACTGTCTGAAGCTAACCCTACAATGAATGTATGGTCTGACATTTCAATTTCTCTTGATCCTCCACCTGTACAAAGGGAAGGGAAAGTGAAAGTCCCCCAACACCAAACATTAT
Organism: Apaloderma vittatum; assembly: GCF_000703405.1. NCBI lineage: Eukaryota > Metazoa > Chordata > Aves > Trogoniformes > Trogonidae > Apaloderma > Apaloderma vittatum. Next base: position 24,891 of record NW_009725580.1, read on the forward strand.
AGTATGAGTGCACAGAAAAGTGCAGGAGAAGGGACAATTGTCCTGCCACCAAAGAACAGAAATATTGTGTGGCTAGACAAGACAATGAAGATGAGATAAAACATTAGACATCTGTATTAAACAAGCTTCTACTTTGTTCAGTGTACAAATGGGTCCTGCAGAGACAAGCAAACAAAAGGGGAAAGCAAAAACAAAAAAAAATCCTGTAATCCAATATATTGTGTGAATAAATGACCTTAGTGTGGTGTCTCCTAGCATCCAAATAGTTCAACCAATATTATAAAATCATTAACGTCACAAGATGTGTTTTATTATACTCATATTCCAAGAAAAGAGAAGCAGAAAAGAGATTTGTCACATGTGGGGTTCGTAGAAACTCTCTACAAAGATGAATGGTTGATGGTCCGTCCCAAATTTATTGCACTCCCCCTAGGACCGTAGGACCAAACAATGCCTGCACTGCCAGTGCTGTGCAGTATGCTCTGCATTTGGCAAGATGGTTAAATAAAAGGCTGTCAATAAAGTGATACAAATGAAGCAACAGTGAAACAGCATTTTGGAAACTGCTTTCAATGGGGGAAAACATAGGATTTGCATGATAGGATGTGATCGATAGAAGGTGAAAGGGAAGAGGCAAGGGAGAGTTGGATGTAGGTCTGGCTTGTCTCTTGGTCACTTGCCTCCTCTGTATAGTCAGCATCCCACAAGGCAGAGTTGCTCACATAGGTCATCACTTGTTGTGTACTGTTTGATCATGGGTTTGGGTTCTTCCTCTTGGTTTGATGACTGAATGAAAAAAAAAGTACATGAATCTGAAAGGAAAATTTCAGGTTTGTGGGTTCTTAACAGGACTGTTTGATATGAAAAGTAACGCTTTTGTGTGGGGGAACTCTTAATCACCCTTTTCTTTATCAAGTGTCAGTACATATTAGAACAGTTATAAATTTGATCTTTAAAGGTTTGGGGTTTTTTAATATCCTTTTGAAAAGTGACAATTTCTGAAACCGAAATCATACTCTTAATCCCTTTTATTTTTTATCTTATCTCATTTTTTTAAATGTGTTCAAAACTAGCCACTTAATTTAGCCAAAATTCATAGATTAAGTTTTGAAGTTTCTTTGAATGTTGCAAGGGATTAGGAGATATCAAATAGCCATTATAGTCTCCATTCCTACAGTATTAGCCCAGCTGACTCAAAAATGGGGATGAGTGCCTCTTCCCTGCATACAGACGCTTCCTGTTCTGTCTTTGCAATAGGAGCAAGGAATTACCTTAATCCAGCATGGCCACACTCTTGAGGAAGGGTGCTATCACCATTCTCATATTATCTTCCAGCTTTCCACTGCACCAGTGTTAGCAGATATCATCCATGTCTCACCAGATAACCGTGGGCACGTCACTGTTTCCTACCCTTGTCCTCAGAATGTGACACGTGCAGGGGGTAGAGGCTTGTTTCTGCATCTTACCTGAGTGCTTTCATTCTCCAGCAGGTCTTCAGGACTAGTCTGGGAGCAGTCACTACACACCTTGACTTCTCTCAATTAGTTGAGCACACACAATGCCGTAACTTTCTTCCCAGGCAGACATTTTTACTTATATATGAAAAAAATAGTTATGCTGTCCTCATCACTTCAGAGGGAAGAAGTGTGTCCAGCGTCACTTAGCATAGTTGTTGTACACTTTTGCTTATATAAATGTGTTTTTCTCTTCAAGTAATTGACAGGCTGAAGTTTTCAGATGGTTTTACCCTGTTGCTCTTCACCAATCAAGTATATTCCCTTTTAGTCTAAACTTCAGAAGCATGATTCTTCTCAAAATGATAGCTGTCCTATCACTGATTGCCCTAAAAATCCCTGAAAGATCACCCCCAGGCCAGCACTGTCCTGGTTTCACCATCACAAACCCCCCACCTACCTGCTGCTCAGGTCCTGTATCTCAGTGCTCCTTTTCAGTTTTAACAGGATTTTGCATTCAGTTCGATCTGCTAGCAGATATTTCCATCTTTTAGTTGCAGCTAAGAAACTCTCCTTCACAGGCTGAGGCTTTCTGGCACATACACAACCCCACCAACATCACCATCTGTTTTTTATAGTCAGGCTGAGTAGCCTTCTTCATTTTCTTATTCCAGAAGAACATATCTCAAAGTCTATGGAATACAGAAGTACTATAAACTGCTAGATTTGATGGAGATAGTGGAAGTCACTATATTACCTCTACTTGTCTTCTGCCTTACTTTATACTCATAGGTGATGTGCATCTACTGAATAAGCACAGAGAAGTTCTTCTGGGGAAAAAATGGAGGTGAAAACACACAGTTAATGTAAAAATCTGGAAATAAATAGCAAAAATTGTGCTCATGTGTATCTAAGTGTACAAAAATGGCATGTGAAAATAGGATTCATAAATCCCATTAGCTCTTGAAAGGAAGTTCTTCTGGGATTGCAGTTTCCATTGCAAACTTCATTATATATATCACATAAACAAAATTTTAAATGCCCCAAGTGAGAAAGCAGCCTGAGGTTCATAAGCTGCAGACCACTTGTGGTTTTCATATGTCTAAATTAGCTGTTGAGCGTATAATGAAGATTTTGAATAACAAACTCTGATAAACTCTGTATATGTGGAAATTCATAAGCCTCCATTCCACTGGTATAGAAAAAGAAATCCAGTGAAAACTGCATGCAAAAAGCTTCCATATAATCATAACATGCTGGGATATTGTCTTCAGTTTGACATAAATCTGGTACTATTAATGTGTTGGAGGTTTCTTTTTTTTAATATACATTTTCTGAGCTAAAAAGGAAGAAGATGGGCCTCCACTGAAAAAGGCAGAAGAGACTATGGAAACATCTGAGTATCATCAGGAAGGTATTAGGGCTTCTCCCGTGCAAAAGGTGACCTGGCTGAGGTGCATCTACACTAATGCACGCAGCATGGGTAACAAACAGGAGGAACTGGAAGCCATTGTACAGATGAAAAACTATGATATAGTTGCCATAACAGAAACGTGGTGGGATGACTCACACAACTGGAGCACCACAATTGATAGATACCAGCTTTTCAGAAAAGATAGATGAGGTAGGAGAGGTGGTGGGGTGGCCCTCTATGTTAGAGAGGGATATGAATGCTTAGAAATTAATCAATGTGATGACAGGGTTGAGAGCTTATGGGTTAGAATCAAAGGAAAAGCCAATAAGATGAACATCATCGTGGGAGTTTTCTACAGATCTCCCAACCAGGATGAAGAAATAGATAGGATACTTCACAGGCAATTGGGCGAAGTTGCACGGACTCTACCCCTTGTTCTCATGGGGGATTTTAACTTCCCAGACATCTGCTGGAAATACAACACAGCAGAGAGGGATCAGTCCTGGAGGCTCCTGAAGTGTGTGGGAGATAACTTCCTGACACAGATGGTGAGGGAACCAACAAGGGGAAGGGCACTCCTGGACTTGCTGCTTGTTAATAGAGAAGGTCTTGTGGGAGATGTAATTGTTGGAGGCTGTCTTGGGCAAAGTAATGCTAGAGTTCTCCATTTTTGGTGAAGTAAGGAGGGAGGTCAGCAGAATTGCCACCTTGGACTTCCGGAGGGCTGACTTTGGTTTCTTCCGGTCCATGGTTAAGAGACTATCACAACAAGTGAAGCTGCACAGGGAGAAAATTAGAGAGGCCAAAGCCCACCTAGAGCTAAAATTGGCCACTGTGGTGAAGAATAACAAGAAATTTTTCTATAAATACATTAACAGTAAGAGGGGCTCTAGGGAGAATCTCCATCCTTTGTTGGATGCAGAGGGAAGAGCAGTGACCACCGATATGGAAAAAGCTGAGGTGCTTAATGCCTTCTGTGCCTCAGTCTTTAACAGCAAGACCAGTTGTTCTCTGGGCACACAGCCCCCTGAGCTGGAAGAGAGGGATGAGGAACAGAATAGGACCTGCATAATCCATAAGGAAATGGTTATGGACCTGCTTCATAAGCTGAACCTTCATAATCTATGGGGCCTGATGGATTACACCCTA
>NW_009725581.1:0-20101 GCF_000703405.1 Apaloderma vittatum
TTTTGTGGCTTTTTGCGTGGTTTTTTTTGGTTCGTTTGGGATTTTGTCGCGGTTATATATATTTCAGTGCAACTGGTAAAAAGACCTTTCAGTGATTCGTGCAGGCTTTTCTTAAGTGGAATTAAAACAATAGCTGTAGAATGTCATTTAACGTTGCTTTACATATAAAGCCAGTTTGTCAGTGGCCTGTAACAGCAGATGGAAGTTGAAAGATCGTCTTAATGGAAAAACAAATCAGAACTAACTGAATGTGGCTTAGTTCGGGGTTTTTTCTCCCTCCCTTCCTCCCACATCCACAGAAAGCTGCAATGCATTTTAACTGATCAGCTTTAAAAAGCACTCAGATTTCTTTTTCTACATATAGACAGTTTTACCTTATAGTAAGAACTGGGGCCAAAAGCCAAACTCTGAAACTAAAAAACCTTGCTCAGCAGGATGATGACTGTAATGGTGCCTATATGTACTCTGCCTTTTCCTAACTCACACTTAAGCTTCCCTCGGTGAATTCGGCTTCTCTCAGCCCCTTCCCCTGCAAATGTCAGAAAGAGATGAAGCCTTCCTGAAATCCCTGCCTGTTCTCAGACAGAGGCCTCTCTCTTCCCTCATAGCAAAGACCCACAACACTCAGGAGACCGTCACGGGCATCTCGCCTCCAGCTGAAGGTGCGCCAGGGCACAGAGAGGAGTGCGGGAGGGATTTAGGGGGAGGCAAGGGTGAGCCAGGGAGAGCTGGGCTTTCTCTGTAACCTGCTTGTGAGAAATCTGGCAAGCTCTGGGGCCTTGGCTCCCTGATCCAAGGATTGTTTCCAGACTGGTTGCAGATGAATATATATACACAGAGTGTATATACTGTGTATATTGCAATTGTAGATAAATATGTCTATTGGATACATATGTGTGCATATAAATACATATATGCATATAAATATATATATGCATGTGTCTGGTGGGGGAGCCGTGCAGTGGTGTGACAACTCCATGTGATAAGATGTGGAGCCTGTCAGTGCTATTTCAGGCACAGCTAATTCTGGGGTTAGGATAAGCCCCTATGGCTGACTTTAGCACTTGCTGTGAAACGCAGAAGCAGCACCAGCATGGGCTTGGACCTCAGCAGTTCTCCAGCCCCAATCTGAATTGTTGCTTCAGGTGACCACCCTTGATTGCCCCACACATCTCTCCACTTGTGAAAAAGGTGCTAGGAGCTGCACCCGAAGCCCTCCCCCTGCCTCCCTCCAGCCCCCAGCACAATCGAGATAATGCTCAGGCCTCTGCTCATCCCACTTGAAGTGGCAGCAGCAACAGCTTGAAAAAGCAATACGGTTGCTCCAGCCAAAGCACTCCTTGCTCTCTGCAGGAGACACCGCTTCAGGGAAACAGAGGGGGAAGGAGGAACACCTTCCAGGCCCCTGTGATGGAAGCACTCCCACAGGAGACCGGTGTCCCAGCTCATCTCCCATGCAACTGAGAGATAAAATTACCTTGTGATTTCTGTCATTGCCTTTGAGTGGTTTTTCCCTATAGCCCCCATGTTTCAAGTGTCAGCAGATTTAACACCATGTGTTGGAGCAAACGCCCCTTCTTCTGAATCAAGGCACTCTTTCATCAGCTTCATGTTGACAGCCTCTTTACTAAAACCACCTGAGGTTTTGGCATATCTAGTTGCAGAATATAGCTAGAAGGGACAGAAGTGAAGAGCAGAACACATATGTAAGGCTACATGAAACAACTATGATGTAGATAATTTATAAAACCAGGACTATAATTCGTGAATATTTATGGTCTACTGCTACACTGCTAATGGCAAAGGGTGTTTTGTTCAGACGGTCAGTTTGTAGCCTTGATGGGAGCTGGGGCTCTGCAGAACTTCAGGTACATGATGCCTCTGGGCCAAGGGAATATAAAGCAAAAAAACCTCCTCTGAATATCAAATATATCACGATGACTCAAGAAACTACTGAGATAAAATGCTCTCTGGCGAAACGCAGAGAATGGGTTGACTCAAGGTCAAGGTTATTGTAGAAAATCACTACTGTAGTGGTGGAGGAAGTGATTGACAGAAGAATATAATGCTCAGGGTTAAATCAAGTGCTGTGTCTTCTCAGAAGAGGTCACTTTCTCAGTTCCTAGGACAGAAGTTTTTGACATAAAGTAAAAAAAGTTGTGTAAAAATATAACACCACTTCTTTTCAAAGGCAATGGTGAAAGGTGATTGGTGGGTTTTTTCAGTAGCAATCTCTACTTCTGTTCATGTTGTTTTAAGGACTAAGGCAGTGTTTCCCTGGTGTTGCAGTAAGATATATTATTTTTCTGCTGAGCTTGTGACTACAGTATCATTATTAGACATATTCACCTTCAAGTGAATATCCACATTTACTGACATGCCTGTGGTACCTTTATTTTGCTATTTGCCATGCAAAAACACAGCCATCGTGTGTGCAACTGATCCTGCAAGTGTTCTCCTGTGCTCTCTCCATCAGCAGTGACACAGCCCTTTTCAAAACATCACTTTCTTCAGCACGGAGGTGTTTAAGGCTTGTCTTAGGGCTTGGTTTGACTCAGCTGGCACACCAGCTCTGACAGCAAAAGGCCAGCGCAGCTGCGCAGCATCCCCAAGGGCTCTAGGTAAGCAAGTCTGCACTAATGAGGGCTGTGGTTGATGTAGGTTGATGTCAAAACTTTGTGGAAAGATGTTAATTAATGTCGTCAGCAGGGCTGTTCCTTGGACAGCTTTGGGATGAGGAGCAGTGAGCAGAGCCCCTTACGCACACTGTGTAAAACTCCATCAAACCCCTTACCCTAATGGGAACCACTGATGGGTGGGATGTCAGTGGCAGGATAGCAGGATGGAGCTGGCAGGTTTTGCCGCTTCCCCAGCGTGGGGCTGGGCCATGGTCTTGCAAGCTCACGTGTTGAGGCAGAAATTTGGGAGCAGAAATTTTGGAGCAATCCAATAGAAAGCCACTCTGAGCCTGACCCTGAGCAACAACACAAAGCAAAAAGCTCGCTGGAACCAAAACAATCCTGATCCCTGAGTCTGCTGCTGGCCAAAGTTGTCTTTGGGGCCTGCAGGTTTTTGTGTATGTTTTTTGGGGGTAAGCAAAGAAGATCCTAACAGATTTGTTAAATAGTTCTGTGACTGCTCAGGCAACCCCGTTGCATCTCTGTGACCTCTGGGACTACATGTGGTGTTTTTAACACCCAGTGGCTTCTACAGCAATGTAAAATGGCGTGGGCACATGTGGCCATTTAACTGACCTGGACTAAACAGAGAGAAAAAAAAACCTCTGCCTCAAAGCATCACTGAATTTTTAAAGTTTGGATTCCTTCACTATTATTGTACAGTTTGCCTAAAATTAATTAAGAAGAAATTCATGAATAGCAGAGAGACGCCTCTGCTTTTACATCTCATCACATTAGCTGTTGAGAGAACTGTGCTATATTCATTAAAACGTAAGAGATAGCATCAGTAATGACCATTCAAGGATATTCAGAAATTCAAAGCACAATCATGTTAAGAAGATTTATCTAGTTTTTTTCCTTTTTCTTTTATTAAGCTTCATGTTTTCAAGTGTTTCATACACAATAATGTTTTTAAATATAGTGTAGATTAAATGCTTATATAATCATAGCTCTCCCAAAGCCAGATTTTCAACAAAATAACCCCACCAAATATAACAAGACTTCTGATGAAATACTGAGACCTGTCTTGATCTTACTAATTTAGTAGGCAAACAGATAAGTTGGATATTGGCTGGGGATTGCAGGAGATGATGCTTCGTCGTCTGCAAAGAAACACCATGAAGATTTTAATGATCTACTAAAATGACCCATTTGATCAAGAATAGGGCAGAACTGAACAGTGTTCCCAACACTCAGAAAATTACTGTTTTCTGCTAATGAGGTTTTTACAAAATCTCCCAGCCATATTAGCCTGGTCTCTAACCTTAGAGACACTTGGACAGAAACACTCGGCACTTCAGATTGTTTTCTGCAACCTATTCCAAGAAAACCACAGGAGTTGTGTTTTTCTTTTGAACAGAAGGAAAAACATTTAAGTCTTTAGCCAGTTCTTTCCAAAACGTTTTGAGTTTCATACTATTTCTTCCACTGCTCTAGAGTGCCCCTGATAGTCACAGCCCCAAGTCCCAGGATAAACACATTTGCTTTAAGGAATATTTGCTGTTGGTTCTGAGTCTTGTGGGCCCTGACACATGGTTGGGACATTCCATCCATTTTGTCTCAACTGGTCACATGACTGCTTTGGTGTATGTTAGTGATATCAGTGTTTGTATTTTCCATAGAAAACAGCTTAAATTCAGTTCTTCTCTTTCTCCCCTATGCTTGGCTACTGCTGATATTTTTTGCAGCCCCTGGCTACCCCTGCTAGGTAAGGAACGGTGTCTGTTGGTCTCTCCATTGTCCTACCTTCACTAATTGAAAGTATTTTACTGCCCTCGCTACAGAATTTATCGGTCTCATGATAAGCAGAGTGAGAAACAGATTGATTTGGCAGTGTTATCTGATCACGGCTGCTGCTTTTCCACAGAGGGGTACAAAAAAATTCTCATATAAATCCTCCTCCTTTTCCTTACCTCTTCCACTGCCTCCAGCATATTTTTAGGATAAACCTGGAAGTACATAGCAAGTCTGCAAGTCAGATCTAAGAGGAAAGGAGCTGGAGAGAAACTGTGGTACATTACATGTCTTTTTACCACAGCCTGATTTCATTCAAATCATTCTTCCTCTTACTGCTCTCTCTCGGGACTCTTCAAAACATTTTTTCTGAATTCTTATTTTTGAGCTATTTTTGAGCTGTTTTCATTCCCTTGTTTTATTATTCATATCCAGAATGCACGTACATTCTTTAAAAAAAACCAAAACACCCCACACACTAAAGAAAAAAAAAAGATGCCCAACAAACAGGCTGCAGCTACTCTAAGATTAGTAAATGCAAATTCTTAAAAACATTAAATTTAACAACTTGGTTTTAGCATCCCTCTTCTTATATGTTATTGCTGTTTAACAGTTTGTACGTTTTTCTTAAAAACTCTGGGCTTACTCACAGGGTAGGTGTTATTCAAATAATAATAAAAATTAAAAAAAAGCTATCTGACCTTGGGCTGCACTATGTCATCAGTGCCCACATGCAATTCACAGTGATCAAACGCTCTGTATTGTGTCCCATACCAGCTGCCATGTCCTGGCTGCCACGGTTTCCCTATCTTCTCAAGACTCCAACTAAACCCACAAAATGAAAGCATTATTTCCCGCCTTGTGCTTCAATCAGAAGGCTGCATTGCGGACAGAGCATCATGCCGTCATCAGCTGCAAGACCAAGGGAAGCTCAAAAGAGTCACCAGTCACCTTCAAAAACTTGGGCACCTTTGTCATGGCTAGAGGAATATTCCTCCCTCTGGCCACCTGCAGCCATAAACCTCTTTGCAGAACAGCACATGAGTCTTCCTTTGGCAAAGGCCATCACTGGAGGAGCCAGCCTTTCTAACACATAGTTCATAGAATCACAGAATCATAGAATGTCAGAGGTTGGAAGGGACCTTTAGAGATCATCTAGTCCAACTCCCCTGCCAGAGCAGGATCCCCTAGGGCAGCCACACAGGAACGCGTCCAGGCGGGTTTTGAAAGTCTCCAGAGAAGGAGACTCCACAACCTCCCTGGGGAGCCTGTGCCAGTGCTCTGTCACCCTCACAGTAAAGAAATTTCTCCTCATGTTGAGGTGGAACTTCTCATGTTCTAACTTAAACCCAGTATTTCTTGTTCTATTACTGGGCACCACTGAGAAGAGATTGTCTCCTTCTTCTTGACACCCATCTCTCAGATATTTGTATACATTAATAATGTTCCCTCTCAGTTGTCTCCTGTCAAGGATAAACAGCTCCAGTTCTCTCAGTCTCTCCTCATAGGAGAGATGTTCAAGCCCCTTAATCATCCTTGTAGCTCTCCGTTGGACTCTCTCCAGTAGGTCCCTATCCCAGTACCTTATAACAAATCCAGCACAAACTGGAGGATGTCTAGAATCCAGGTTGTGCTTCATGAGGGAGCTGCCTTATCCTTAAGTCAATGTGGTGGCTTGCTACCCCCAAGATCGGGAAGCCTCTCTGCCCCTATGTACCACAACCTCCCCTCGCTAAACAACTCTGGCTCTAGAAATTTCTGGATCAATTCAGTTTGCTAAAAAAAGCAGACCTGATTTACTTTTGCAGGGTTAGTTATCTTCAGGACTAGTGAGCTGTGGTGGGTAGGTGATTTGCAAGAGCTGGGGCTAAGTAAGAAGGCAGAGGGAGAGTCTGGCCAGAAGTGGGAATGGTGTAAAATTGATGAAACAGAACTTCTTTTCGCTGAAGGAGGGTATTTTGTCTACCCCACCCTGAGGAACAGCCAGGAGTTGGGCTCAACTGATGATTAGTAAGCACTGTGCCTAAAACAGGTCACTGCCAGGAGAGAGATGATCTGAATCTGCACTGATCCCATCCTGCCTGAACACCTCAGTCAGATTGCTTCCTCCTCCTGTCCTGTCCCTGAGGCTTTATCAATGCCTAAAACTGGTCCCTGCAGGCTAAACTGGGCCTTCGTGACCACTCAGCAATGAATCTGATGCCTGTTTAATTTGGGCATACTCCAGAAGAGATTTCTGCCTATGCAGGGAAGTTTACTAGGAGAATAAATTTGCTTGCTGGGGAGCAAAGGGCTTGAGATACTGAGAGGTTAGCTCTACCCAAGGTTTTCACCCTGTGCCTCAGACCCCTCAGTCCCAGAGACTTGCAGCCATGCCTGGGTGGCGGGAAAAGCCCCACACATCTCCACTGAAACCTCACCAGCCTGGACATAAGGGGGCAATCCCAAACATAAATACAGGCTGGGTCATGAGTAGATTAGGAGCAGCCCTGTAGAGAAGGGCTTGGGTGTGCTGGTTGATGAGACTCTCAATATGAGCCAACAATGCACACTGGCAGCCCCAAAAGTCAACCGTATCCTCAGCTTCATCAAAGAAGCATGGTCAGCAGGTCAAGAGAGGTGATTCTGCCCCTCTGCTTTGCTCTTCTGAGGACCCACCTGCAATGTTGTGATCAGCTCTGGGGCCTCCAACACAAGAAATACATGGATCTGTTGGAGTGGGTCCAGAGGAGGGCCACAAAGATGATCAGCACGCTGGAGCATCTCTCCTACAAGGACAGGCTGAAAGAGTTGGAGTGGTTCAGTCTGGAGAACAGAAGGTCCCAGGGAGACCTTATAGTACCTTCCAGTACTTCAAGGGGGCCTACAGGAAAGCTGAGTAGGGACTCTATCAGGGAGTATAGCGATAAGACAATGCGTAACAGTTTCAAACTGAAAGAGAGTAGATTTATATTAGATATTAGGAAGAAAGTCTTTGCTGTGGGGATGGTGAGACACTGGAACAGGTTGCCCAGCGAAGCTGTGGAAGCCCCCTCCCTGGGAGTGTTCAAGGCCAGGCTGGATGGGGCTTTGAGCAACCTGGTCTGGTGGGAGGTGTTTCAAAGCATGGAAGCTGGAACATCACCTGAAGCCTGCCAGGTATTTTTAGCACGTACAAAACAACTTGCTTTCCATCCTCTCTATCTCCTCAAGCAGGCAAGAATCACATGAGCTGAAATTTTCAACAGCATCCCCAGCCTGCTTGAGGCAGGACTCTGGCAAATGTCTGCCCAAGTGGTCAAAGTACAGCAAAGTCACCCGCAGCAAAGGGCAGGTGATTGGTCTCTCTCTTCTCAGGCCCAACACGAGCGTTTGGGAGCCCTAACAACAGGTGGCACATCCCAGCTCAGAGCTCCGTTCTCAGGTTATCGGAGCAGAAACCTCACTTGTCTTCCTGATGTTATCATGTGTGACCTTACACCTCTCTTGATGTGCTTTGGGGCTGCTCTCACTGGCTCTGCTTTATATCTGTGCTTTCCAATTTCACTGATGCCCTGCCTAAGCCCTGCCTGTGAACAAGCCTGTGTCCCAGCTCATCTGATGTTGGATTACCTTTCTGATTTGTGGTTTGTTTTGTTGCCAGGAGAAGACACTTTCTGTAGCTTCTCTGTGCTGCCGCTGAGCAAGGCATTGTGGTATCTTTAATATTCCCGTGAGAAGCCCCGTGGCACCTGGCTGTGCAGGGATGCCAGCCCCTTCGAAGGGCATCAGTGCCAACCCAGCAATGTAATGGCTGCAGGGCAGGGAAATTTGATGGGAGATTTTTCTTGCCTGTTGCAATCATTTAGGTGTTTGTCCTGCAGATACGCACGCAGATACATATTCTTAATCATAATAGCCCCTACAGAATCCCGTTTATTTCGGAAAGATTAAATCACAGCCTACTGCTGCTATGCCTGGATGTCATGAAACGCCATTGTATGGAAAAATGACTTTCCTAGAAAGGTGAGTGTTTCATCCCCAGATCTTTGCTCTCCTGGGGACATATTCAGTGGGTGACATAGTGGAATGCTGCTGAACTCTTTTCCCAATGCCCGGCACGGGTCCTGACCCAGCTGGCAGCAGGGCCCACCAGCTCTGTTTGTGCTAAGAAGGCTGCTGAACTGAAACTGGCCCTTCTTCACCCAGGCAGAAGAACCTTCCCACATGTGTTGATGTAGACAGGCCTCTGAAGTTCCCTGCTAGCTGCTCTTAAGCTCTGGAGCTCTTGCCATGGAAGGCAGCTGTGGCACGGAGGAGCTAATAAGCTGCCATCCATCTCTGGCACGTTGTGTCCCCTCCATCAAAAATGTCTTGGTGGGAGATACAGCCCCATTTAAGGCCAGATCATTCAGTTTTGGGCCAGACGAGATATACACTTCACCCAGAAAGTCAATGTGCTTTAGAAATAGGAATTCTGAGACTGTAATTCTTCAGGGTGGGGTGAGCAATTTATTCACTTAAGTCTACCAAAAACAACAAAAAAGTTTTTTGCCTCTTCCTTTCTCAAGATCTATCATCATAAACCTTTGTGTCCAATTTCCAGCATGGGAGCACATATTTCAGAGACCTAGCCTGGCCCGCTGCTGAGCAAATTTTAGGCACCTGGACAAGGAGAATTCTAGTCCTGCTGGTTCAAATGCAACACTTATCTTTGGGTTTACTAAAGTCTACACTTTACCTATGATCATTTCATATGAAATTTTTGTCACAGGGTTTTGTTTGGTCATTTCATAGGAAACAGTGTTATGCTTAAAAGAAAACAAACAAAAAACAACAAACAAACAAACAAACAAAACCAATATAACCAAATCACTGAAACTTTACAAACTTACTAAATATGCCTTTGCAAAAGATTTCCCATAGTACTAATCTTCAATGAGTTACCAATTTATTTTGTACTTAAGCCATTCTGGAATGTTTAGAGAGGAAGAAGAGAAATACACAGAAGAAAGAAAACAGAAATACAGAGCAGAAAGAAGAGACAAATACATACCAGAGACAGGACATTTTGTCTGATAAAAAGGAGTAAATATTGTAATATATGTATTTCAGTAAAGAAGCTAAAATCCTCAAATCTCCACCACTGTCACCATTCCGACACAGATCCCATCAAACCTACAGTCTCAATATGTGAAACAATCAATCAGTCTCCTGTTGGCATGGAGACATCCCGCTGCCGGAGGCACAGATTGATTTCCCTGCAAGTGCACAGACAACTCCAGGCTAGGCTGAAAAAAGAAACAAAGTAAACCAAAGGCTGACAGAACACTTTCATTTTAGTGTTATTATGGACACATTCCACCTCTTATTATTTCATCAGAAGTTTCTTTCCCATACTCATCTCTGGTTTCCACTTAAACATGACGTATTTTCATTTAAAATAATCTCTCGCGCACAGGGAACTAAACTCTTGCATATAAACAAACAGTACAAACCAGGAACCTTATTAAAGATCTAGGCGCATTCTCTGCATAGAAATATATTGGAAAAATGTGCCTGCCTTTTCCCTTCTTAAACTACGTGAGCAGCTTCAGGAATGAACTATCCAAAAGTGATCTGAGGCTGAGTTTGTGGCAAGAACAATTACAGTTATGAAACATGTATATGTTGTTTACTAATGTTCGAATTCGGTACACGGGTGATGCTCGTGCAGGTAGCGGAGCAGCCTCCCTTCTGCAGTGCTTATAACCTAATTGGCTGTGTAATGGGCTTAGAGTCTAACTTCCAAGGGAAAAAGTAGATGAGTGTTAACAAGCACGTGGAAGGTATAAGATGTTTTTCTTGGGCAACACTGGAACAGCTTCAGAAGGATTGTCTTGGACTGTGTGGATCTTTCTTAAACAAGGGGAGGCTGGGTTTTTTTCATGCTAAAACCCAGTCTCTGTCACAAGGACTATTCTTGATCCTGAAACATGAGTTTTTACAGGGATGTCAGAGTATCTGAATTATGCAGGTGGTCAGCCCAGAGTGATGTCTTGTAGCCTTAAAATCAATGCATTTCTCTCAGATGTGAAAGGAAGGAAAAGACGGGTGGTAGCATAGATTTTGTACATTTACAAATTGCCTATGAAAGTGATTGCTCTGAATTTATACAAAAGTGTCAGCCAAAGCCAACTTTCCTTCAAACTAACTGTTACCGTTTTCCCATCAATTACACAGCAGTGGCTTCCAGCAATATCTGAAAAAGGATGATGGCTGATCACAGTGCTGTGAGGACCAGAGGGGCTGCAGGTAAGTAGCAGGGCATGAAAAGAGTGGTAGCGTAGCAGATCAGAAAGACCAAAGGGCAAGAGCAGGACCCGATTCTGCAAGGCCTTGACAAATTACGTTTACTCCCAGAAGTTAAAGACTCGTGCCTGTGCCTCCTGCTGAGGGTGAAAGCTGTGTGGCGAGTGGTAAGAATATTCTCTGCAAGCACAGCCTTCATGAGGCAGAGTGACAAAGATGTGCACTTTCCTGTCGCTATGTTGAGACCCAGCCGTGAGAGTGGCTGATTGCCATAAGGGTGGACTGAGATAAGGACTTAGCCTTCCTATAACTGGAAAGCCAGGTTTGATCCACGCTGTGTTAACTGTTCGGTTCCAAAGGCTTCAGCACCTTTTCTCAGTAACCACACTTGGCGATCAATATTTTCGGAGGCTGTTGACACAGCCTTGAAGGCATCCCATCTGTGTCTGTCATCGGACAGCTTCTCATCTCCATACATCCGCATTAGCATTTCACGGGGAATGAAGCCATATTAAAAAACAAAGATTCTAAGTATGATATCTCTAAGTAATATCCAGATAGACTTATTACAGAGTGTCAGTATGTTGCAACATCCAAACAAACATTCAGGAGAAAAGCCCCAGAAAATACCAGACCCAGCACAATTTATTTCAGACAACACTTCGGTAGGTCATTAAGTCTTGCCTGTAGTAAGTCAAGCCAAACACAGCATGCAAACATTTCTGTATTTCAGCCTGTGCTGATTAAATGTGGGTTTCTTCCTACTGTGTTTTAATGACAGATGTTTCCCTTTGAATCTTCATGCACTAGCATAGGTCATTCTATTGTCCCTTTAAAAAGCTGCATGTGTATGTGAATGCAGGTGAATAAATTGCAACGGTCAAACATGCAGACAAGTGAATAAATTCCTGCATGCTAAACTTTTTTAAAACAGTGCCCATCCATCACTCTTCCCTGCACTTGTTAAGGGACAACATTCTTCCACCCTGCCCTTATATTAAGGTCTTCCCTAAACCAGCCAGATTCCTAAAAATGCCCAGAGTCAGATTTATTTGGGAGAGTTATCCTCTCTATTAGGCTTTTGTTTGAGGCCAAGATTATAGCTCGGTCTAAAACAAGACTTCGGCAGGTCTTGGCAAGAGTTCAGTTCAAAGAATTTAGGAGAAATCCATGCCCGATTTAACTGTGTGCCTCTGAACAGCAGACACGGAGCAGGCTGCCTTGCCCCGGGCCCCCTGCCCAGTCTGGCAGCACAGCGCTTTCCCGGGTGGCTGCCTCAGTCAGGGATGGGGTAAACTGTCACTTCTGACTATTTTCTTCCACCGAAACAGAGGGATGCTGCAGCTGGGCTGGGACACGTCCGCCCTGGGGGCCACTGCAGCTGCGACTGTATCGCTGCGCCCACAAAATAAGTTTTGCGCAGCCCTGGCTGAAGTCCTTGGGTTATCGGGGTTATAAGCTAGTAAAAACTAGTCTTGGGACTGGCAGGGGGGCAACTCCACCTTTACAAATGTAGTAACCGATGATCAGATTTGAGGATTAAAAGCACACTGTGGCTGCTGCCTCCACCTTGCTTTTAGGAGTCACAGTGAAGCTGAGCTGCTCAGTTGTCAAGCTTGCTGTTGTTAAAAATACTTTCCCTTTACTCCCCAAACACGGCATTCTTAATTGCACCTGTAAGTTGCTTCTTCAGTCACTTTATGTAACAGCATGAAAGGCAAGTTTTGAAATGGCATCTGACAAATCTACAAAAGTACAGAAACTGTAACGCAACTATGCGACAAACTGCAGCTTTCATCAAAGTAGTGATTTTTAGTTGTTTCCTTCTTGGTCAGCTGCAATAAAGAAAATATTAAGAAACATATAATGGCATTACTAGAGACTGTTAATATCCCTCTATGTCCACTCCTAATAGTTTCAGCTATTTCCTCCGCTACAGAGTGTGCATTCACACCCCTGTATGCACACACACGCGTGCACAGATGGAAAAAAGCATCCTTCTAGCAAGGAAAATACCCTGCATGAGGCTATAGCCCACTGAAGGCTAAAACACTACCTTGCAACACCCTGCGGTTCTTGTCAGGATAGGAGCAAGACACCGCAATGGTTTTTTTTCTAAAGAATGCTTACATGTTTTTTGACATGCCTCCCCTTCCTCCAGCAAACAAATATTTTATCAGTTTACCTTTAAAATAATGTGCTTCCTGTCTCCTTCCCAAACGCCTGGCCAGAAGAAAGGACCTTTCCTGCCACAGAACAAGCTTCTCTTTATTTCAGCCTCTCTTGCCTCCTGCGAGCAAGGCAAGAAGAGACCAAGACTGCGGGAAACACGGGACTGTCGGGGATGCCGGGCGTGAAAGGCGCGTTTATCCTGCCTCTCCCGAATCCCAACCCCTCGGCTGCCGGCGTCTGCTGAGGGCTCCTTGGCCCAAGTGTGGAGAATCACATTTCTGCTTGATCAGGCCGGCTGCCCGGAGAAAGATGATTGCAAGCAGATGTACCCATGTTCTCATGTGAAAGGAATTTGGGCTTTTGCATTGTCTCTAGGATGAGCGACCAGCTCCAGGGAGGATTTTAGTGCTCTTTAATTTCTTGCAGGTGCTGGGAGTCAGTACGTGCTGGTGCTGCAGAGCTGAGACCTGGCATCCTGGAGGTGCTGGAGGGATGGCACACCCAGGGTCGGCAGGAGGGCCAGAGGACGATGGGATGGCCACCTTACTGTGGGTAACACAGCTCTCTTTTGTAAAGACACGTGCTCCTGGTAAATGCCAGCTGTCCTCAAAACTTCACAAGGCTGCAACAGCAAAACTGGGGTTTATTGCAAGTGCAGTGGTTTTTACCAGGAGGAATAAAAAGGATGGACATCAGTAATATAAAAATAATTTCTCTGAATCTGTAACTAGTCACGGATAGACAACAAGCATGCCATCTGCAATATTAAAAAGCTCTAGTTTTCAGTGGGACATCCCAGTAACATTGCAAATGGCCCAAAGAAATCAGTCATTTCAAAGAAACTTTTGATGCAGTTACAGCTGTATTTTAGAGGCACATTATGTGTTTTTAGTGGCAGAACAGCTAAGGCAAGATACATATCCAGGAGTTCAATGGAAATGGATGCACCCTTTGGATCATACTTCAGGATATCTGGTCATATGATGATGAAAATTCATGGCCATGGCATGTATCTGAACATACAGTGGCAAAGTAGCTGTATGCAGTCCATAAGGGCCCAGATACTTCACACAGGTCTCACCTAAAAGTAACCCCACACCAGTCCACATTCATGTAGGGGTGCTGAGAAACTGAGGCTGTATTTATTGCTGCCACTTGGAAGTAGCATGATCATACATACCTCCAAAATACCACTACCGTGGCTTGCTGTTTACTGTGAAAAACCCAATCAACTCAGCAAAGGAATTTAAACCTAAAGGAACAGGACCTGGAAGCCTCCAAAAGCATTTTTTTTCTCTCCTTTGCTGACTGTACAGGAGACATCAGTGCTTACTCAGAGATGCCCTCCTAGAAAACTAAAATCTAGTTTCAGGTCTGGTCCCTGAGGCTTCAATATAGTGAACACTTTTTAAAAGCAAACCCTGCCCTGCCTTTCTGTGCACTGTTGTGTCTGCCCACACAGCTCTTCATACAGCCATGCAGTGATCTGGATCAGGGAAGTGGCTTTGTCTGCAAGTACCCCACGGGAAAAGAGAGAAGCAACTTCCAGATCACTTCATTGATCTCTTGCTCCACCCTATCACTGATTGAATGAGCAGCACCTCAGCAGGCAGGGGGGCACCAGGCAGGGGTGAGAATCAAATTAGATAAAAATGAGCCACTATGATGTCTCACCGCCATGAACACCCTGACTTCTCCCTTCATCCTCTTCAGAAGCTACTCCCACTGCTTACACCTCCTTGGCTCCAGCAGTGTGTTTCTTCACTCAGCCAGCTTTGCTCACTAAGCCTCTAGAGGAATAATCCAGCAGAAGATCAAATAATCCAGCAGAAGACTAATCTAGAAGCAATGGAGAGGAGCTGACTTTGTGAGCTGAGCACAGTGGTGTGCCCAACAAGAGCATGGGACCAAAGAGGATGTGGAAATGAGCAGCTGAACTCGAGGGATAAGGCTCTCTTTTGAACCACAGTGACAAGTGAGATTGCTCCAGCTGCCTCGCAGAACATTCTCAAGCAAAAGAAGTGACTCTGAGAAGCGTTGCCACTCAATGTGGTGGTGTAGCCCTGGTGGCAGCTGGATTTATCCCTGATTTAATTGTGAGATGGTAGCAGCCTGATGCCTCATGATAAGGGCTGTGCAAACACGTAGGGGGATGTGATGCCTCTTGCTCATAGATATTCTTTAAGAATGTCTCTGCTGTCTGGTTTGCTGAAAAATAAAGAAGCCTCTGCAGAGATACCTGCTCAAAAGCCACTTGATGTCAGCCCCACCAGTATTTTGATCTGCAAGGGCTTTAAAATGCCTTATGCTCTGTCCTGCTCACAGGTCTTGTCCCTCGAGAGTCGTTTCCCTGCAGTAGGTGAAGGGCTCCCACCAGAGCAGTTTCAGGAGAGAAATCCAGTCATTAGGAGGCTTTTGGCCTGGGAGAAGACACAAATCTACCACTGGCATCCGTCCTACAGTGAAGGAACAGAAAGGGACTCCAGTGGCTTGGTTGTTTTTTATCGTCTTCCTAACTCCCAACTTCTGCAGCAAGAAGATAGTGCCTGTCCCTGCATGTCCCCGGGGACCAATTATCGTGCAGGTTTCTGTGTGCATGCACCTTGCTGGGTATTTGGAGACTGAAGCATGTGCCCAAGGAGTTGACCTCATGGTACCTTCTGGCAACACACAAGAGACACCTGCTTGTGTGGCCCCACGGATGAGGCTTCTCACAATGCTCCTCTGCTGTATGCACCAGGCTTGTGGCACCCTGGCCCTTGGCTGTCTGGGTGCCATGGATCAGGGGATGCTGAGGGCACCCAGACCTTTGCTGTAGGCCCTCAGGGATAACTAGTGATGCCGATGGGGCTGGAGGTCACTCATGGCATGGCTTTGCTGCTCCCTTCTCCCGGCTGTCATGTCCCACAGCACTGTCCCCCAGCCAGAAGAGCCTGGTAGTATCTTGACGTGCCACGGCCAGCGGGGTGGTGGGATGGCTTACTGGAGGGGAGCCACATTGGCAAGTCACCACAGCAAAACAAGTGAGGGAAAACAATCCCAGAGTATGGCCTGATCTGGGGTCTTGCTGTGGGCTGCGTTTCCCAGCCTGAACATTTGGCATGTGGCTGATAGGAGTCACTTATCAGGCAAAAACCTAATTCCCTGCCTGTCTAGATAAAATACTCATCGATAGAAACTCAAAGAGAAACCTTCCATAACATAGGAACTGAAGTTTTAGGAAAGAGAAAACTCTGCATAAATGGATTTCTGAATTTGTATGCAACTGCCTTTCTTAAGGCCTCCAACTAGAAGTCTGTGTTTTTCGTAATCAAAACTTTCCTGCATAGGTCCAGGATCCAGGAGAACAGCTCTTAAGCAACACCCCAATTCAGAGGTACAAATCTTGGAACGCTACAACCAGTTGCTCAGATTTTATTTCTTTTTAATAACTAACAAAATAAGGCTTACAAAGCCGGTGATAAGACAAGACAAATCAAATAAGAAGACTGGGTGAGAATTTTGCTTTGGTAGACAGCCTTGTGCTATTAAGCCAGTAACTGGAGCAGAAAGCTACTTCTAGACAGATGCAAAAGGAAGGAAAAAAAGGAGGAGGGGGGAAGAAGTTGACGAGTCATTAGTCTGAATTATTGGAAAATGGGCGGCAAACTGACAGGTAGCTTCCAGCAAATTTCTACATAAAGGTTTAGTAGAACCTTCCCAATCAAAGCTTTGAGAGGAATTTCATTCCTGATCACTAAGAAAGGCTTAGACATTAGCCTGAGGAAGCTTCAATATTTAGAAATCTGATGATGCAACTGTGATGGGGAAATGTGAACAGAAGGTGGCTGCTTTTAGCACCATGGGAGATAGACAAGAGGGAAAGAACACTAATCCTGCTAAGAAAGATATTTTATTTCAGAATTTTTGACCCACATTATTTAAATAGCATGTCAGCCCAAATCAGAAAGAGAGGAAGTTTCTTTTTTTTACATTTACAATTTTGATTCGTGTTGCCTATAATAGTGGTAAACAAATTCTGCGCTTACTGAGCTATACAGTAACTGATTCAGCTACTTGGGGGAATTTCTTCCTGTTCTCCTGCAGACTCTGCCTCTTTTGGCTGCTCCCCCTGCCTCCTCACATTCCAGCCATGGCTCTGTTTCACAGTACCAGTAACTCACACTGTAACACATTTATAGTTCTCTCCTTTACTCTGATGGACCTTGCCATGAATAGCCCCTTCTCTGAGGACACACATGAGCTCTCAGAGCTGAGCAGCATTCTTCTGAAGGCATTGGTACACAGTTTCCTTGATGACAGCTTTATTCCATAAATAACTACAGCACCCCCTGTCCCAGTTAAATGAGAGAATTCCGTCAAAATCCTCCTCCCCTTCAGACTTCAATACTTCTCTAAAGCAGATGGCCCCATAAATAATACATCCTAGGAAACCTGATCAGCCACCTCTGGGATGTGCTTGAGCTCCTGTCTCTCATCATATAATCACTAGATTAGCTCTGGGAATTCTTTTAATTTAATACTTTTAACAGGTCATGTGCTCAAGAAGCGGTGACTGGGAAATTAGATGCTTTCGGTTGGGCTATATCCTCAGCATTCAGGAGCTGGCAGGCCCTTGCCCACTGGTTTCAGGGGCTTTCACCACTGTTCTCAGCTGCTGACCACTGTAAGAGAGAAATCTATAAATTCTGTTTTCTTTGTCTTTAGTACCCCCTGCTTTTTCAAATTACTGGACTTTAGCAGGTTCTCAGAGACATCCTACAGGATTTATTCTCACCCAACCTCAGTCCAGGCACC
This sequence comes from Apaloderma vittatum, assembly GCF_000703405.1. Classification (NCBI taxonomy): domain Eukaryota; kingdom Metazoa; phylum Chordata; class Aves; order Trogoniformes; family Trogonidae; genus Apaloderma; species Apaloderma vittatum. The sequence goes on from NW_009725581.1 coordinate 17,631, forward strand.
TGGGCAGAAATACCAAGTACCCATGGTGAGGTGGGTCCTTCTTACAGTTAGGCTGCAGGTGATGCCAGCCTCAGGGCTTCTGTCCTCCCCCCCTCTCCCCTCTGCTAGAGCCTGAGCTGCGTGCACATCGGCAAAATTGTCATTGGAGCGGTCCCTGCTTGGCCAGTCAGGTCCTCTGGAAGTTCTTTGGGGGTTTCACCTCCCCAACCTCCACTGTGCTGGAGAATGTGTTTACAGCACTGCTCTGCGAACAGCTTCATCAAAATAACCCCAACTAAAAACCAAACAACTGTTCCTCAAAGAAAATCCTCCATTTGCTCTTGTTAAACTGGAGCTTCCCAAAGCCTCAGTGGACAGATCTGCAGCCCGCTTTTATCCCCACATTTCAGGCAGTAGCAAACTGTGATGCAGAGGATGGAGAAATGGGACTTTCCTGAATGATGCCCCTGCCAAGAAAATTTCATTGCAGACCTACACCCTGACACTGCACTCCAGACACACAGCTTATGCTTCTAGCATGGGAACCACAAAATAGTCCTCTCCCCCAGGTTCCTCTGCCACTCATTCCCTCTCTCCTGGTTCCTCCCAGGCACCAGGGGATGGGTGCAGCTGAAACCCTGGATGGGTTTGAGCCTCTCTCATTGTGTGCATCCCAAGGATGAATGTGTGGTACAAAACTAAGGAAGGAAGCATGTCCACAGGTTTCAGGGGGAGAGAGGAGAGGACACAGACTGCTTCTCATGTCTCTGTGTCTGTGGAGCAGCAGCCTGGTCCCTGCAGTCACACAGGCTGTAATGGGGAAGCTCGAAGATCTGTTTCCAAAAGTTTTGGAAATCACTCTGTTTCTTTAAAAAATGGGACCGGAAAAGAAAAGCTGGGCTTGAATCCTTATCTGGAAATGTCTGCGGGGTGCAAATATTTGAAAGTAGCACTGCAAAACCAGAATGGCTTTTAAATCATAACAAATCATATCTTACATTTCTGTGATGCCTTACATCCTATCTGCTCTTTACAAACATAAACACGTGTAGTTCAACAACACATCTGGTGAAGCATTGTGCTGTGTGGGAGCTTTTCGGTAGATGAGCAGGCATGTGGGGTCAGTAGTGGTCCCCCACCCCACAGCAGACAGGATATCTGTGGCAGCAGCTGGAACCTCACCGAGATCTCCCAATCTCCAACCTTATGCTCAAGTTGGGAGATATATTTCCCTGGTAGTCCTGCAGATTTATTTGTCACAGTTCCAGAAAATAAAATTTTGAGGCAGGGGAGACTGTAGGGGACAAAACAAACTCAACTTTTCCAGCTGTCTGCTTTGAGCTATTCAATGCCTATCCAATGCATTAGCAAAGCAGAGATGTCACCCCGTTTAGGTTTCGGTCTCCTGCATGCCTGGTTGGTATCCTACTGGAAACCCATTATCAAGAGACACATATACTGTGTGGCGAATCAGAATTTGTTATTATCACCACCCCATTAATTTCCACACACATCTGCTGAAGTACTTGTTTCTGCCTGTGTCTCACATTTATCTTCATCTAATCCACTTTTTACTGCCCTTGTCTTAGTGCCAGTAACTATCATGAGGTGCTGTAAACACTTGTTAGTTAACCATTTGTGATCGCCAGCTCCTCACACTCCACCAGCAACTTTAAGCTCCATGACACTGTGATTATTTAACTACATTATGAAACAAACAAAGCAAACACCTTGAGCAGGTCTCAGCCCCACAGGGCAGGAGTGGAGAGGAAGTTTGGGATTCTCAAGGAGGTCCAGGAACAAAGGAGCTCAGTTCCTCCCAGATGTCCCTGGGGCTGGGCTGTGCTCAGCCCATGCCAGCTTCTTCTAGAAAGCTCAGCCTAAATCTTTTGATAAGGAAATGAGCTCAGAGGTTTTGCATGTCCTGAGCCTTCTTCAGGTCCAACATGAGATCAAAAGTTCCCCAGCAGCCCCCACCCCACCAGCTGCTGCTATCTGTCCAATGCTGCAGGAAGGTGGAGTGCTGCTGGCTGGTGTGAAACCTCAGCCTCAGCAGACTTTCATCTCCTGCCTCAGCCACTGTCCAAAGAGGACATGTCCCCAGCAATGGGGAAATATTGCTGAAAAGACAACATCTCTCACTCTCAGACACACCAGCTTCCTATCTGTGCCTGCTGCCTACAGGATACCTTGGGTTAAAATGATTTCTGCTGAATCAAAAAGAATTTCTCCCATACTACCTGACAGCCTCCTATCCTCTGTCAAATGTAATTAGCTTCCCCTAATTAAAGGGCTGCAGCCAGGCTTGGTAGGAAGCTGGAGGAGCTCAGTTCTCAACCAACAACTTTTCATTTCTGCTTAACATTCAGGCAGCCCAAGGCCAGGAAGCCCACATTGACCCCCTCTTGCTGGCTGTCTCCTGTTTGGAGACATGAGCAAAGCTGAGGCTCCGGCAGCCGAAGAGGCTGGGCCGCCCGCCACCACGGGGGGGG
>NW_009725581.1:20132-39192 GCF_000703405.1 Apaloderma vittatum
GGGGTGGGCAGCAGGAGGCAGAGGGTCCCATGGCCAGTAAGACACTATGCTTGGTGGACACCAGCAGATGTTACCCAAAGGTTTCTTCTGGTCTAATTCTGTATCAGGTAATGGGCTAAACAAAATGTAAAAGATGTCTCAACACCATCTCCCAGCACTAAATGATTGCCTTGGTGTTCTGCAATCTGTCTTGTTCAGATTTACTGTGTCCAGCTGGAGTTAAATTTCTTCTTCCTGCCTTCGTCTGAAGTACGTATCTAGTGGTCATACAGCGACAGGACAAAAAATATCCAACCAGAGCCCCTTGGGCAACTGTAAGAAGCTTGGACGCAGAGAGAGTCATTGCACTAATGGTCACAGCAGCACAAGCACTACCCAGGCGCAGAGCACACCCCTTCCTCTCCGTGCAGCAAGGAGACAGCAAACAGGGGAACCGTCATGTTTCCATCTGCACAGTCATCCACAGTAGTGCAAATAATGTGCATGTGTCTGCGCCAGAATCTCTTCTGCTCCAATTGCCCCTCTGCCCCTGATCATCTGTAGCTTGCTCCCTCTTGCCTGCTCGTCTGCCCCATGACTTTGTAGGGATTATGTGGAGTTGATTTTAAAAGAGCAACATTTTGTAAAGGGCATGTGTTATCACAAACTGACAGAGGAGCCTGGTGTAGCTGTGAATGGAGCCCACCTCCTCCTCTGTGCAGGCGCTCTGACATCCCATTAACTTTTGCAGTAGGAAATTACATCTTGTGTCAAGGTTGAATTCGTCTGACTTCAATTTCTACCCACCAGATCTTGTTATCCCCTTGTCTGCAACTTTATACCACCCCATCATTCTCTTACCAAGATTTTTCTGTGTGTAAGAATGTAACTCACTGCCCCGCTTCCTCCTTAGTAAGAAAAGCAGCCTGTCTACCTGAAGTCACACCTAGGAAGGCTTGGTCTCCAGGCTGAGGGTCACCCTGACTGTCCTTCTGTAGGTTCTCCCCAGTATTTCTATATCCTTCATGCATCTTGCTCCAGAAGTGGTCTTATACATGCTGAAAGAGGCAGGGCAACACGCCTGCTTCTGTTTGATGCCCCTCTTCTTGTGCAGCATTGCCCTGGGAAGTCATGTCGAGGAGGTTATTCATAACCACCCTCACAGCCTTCCTGAGACAGACTCTCCTGTTTTACAGGTACTCCTTATGTTTTCCAAGATACAATTTGCCTGTGTTTCAGAAATATTTAATCATGTTTGGGATGGTGGTTATTAACAAGACATTATCCTTTCTCAGCAACCTGTCATTACCACCGTAGTCTCATCCACTAACTTTCCCACAGTGCTTTTTATTTCACAGTATAGGTTGACTGAACACTTGATGACTTGAATATTAGATGAAAATTTGCTGGTTAAAATTCTTGTTTGTTTTTTTTTCCCATAGGCTGTCTTAACCATATTTAAATACAGGTCTTTTCCTCTTCAAATCTGTTTCTGGTGGTGACTTGGACTATAATACTGGCTGTCATAATCACACTCCAGGTTCTTGTAGATTAAAGAACAAGAAGACTGTTGATTTGCATGCCAAAAGTAAACACCATCAGCTTATTTAGAAGCAATTTAGTTTCTAAAGTTAAAGTTTAATTACTAAAGTACCTGAACATTTACCAGGTTAATTAGACAGGATCAGCAAAATCTCATTCAGATGTAGTGGTTTCCTTATTTCCATTTAGATATGGATCTGTTTCGGCTTCAGTGGAGTTTGCTGTGAACCTTCATATCCAAGTCAGCAAAAATGCCTGTAGCCTTTTTTCTCTTCTCACTTGCCTTTTTTTTTTTTTCTTTCCAATTTTGTCAGTGTTGATTATATAGTGGTACTCTGCTTCACTTCAAATGCATAGTTCTATGTGGAATTCACCGAAGCTGATGAAAGTCCTTCCATTGGTCTCAGAATGCCCTACCTGAGGCTCATGATCTATGCATTACCTTGGCTCTAAGCATCTGAGATGTGTAAAGAATATAATCTCCTTCTATCATGTCTTCTTTTTTTGTTCCTTTTTCTCAAACATGCCATACAAGCTGTTAATGAGAGCAAATGACATGGAAACATAATCTGTACTCCTGCAGGTTTTGTGGCTGTGCTTGCTGCTTATTTCTTTTCACCCGAAGCGATAAAGCCGTGTTGGTGATACCATAATTGAGTTTAGTGGAAGTGATTTATCAGGTTGCTAACAGAGAACGAAAACTTGGGGGGGGGTGGTGGGAACAAGCAGCAGGAGAATATGAACTTTTCAGAATCTTGGGTTTTATGCAAATGATTGTGTTAATGAAAACCAAGGGGAAAAATACTCATATAATCACAATTTTGCTTATAGAGCAGATGATAGCTTACCTAAGAAAAAAAAAAATTCATTCTTCCTGAAATTTTTTTTTTAAAACCCTTCCTGGCTTTTATTATCAATCTGATAATGCCTAGCATGTAGGACCTGTTCTTCACTCCTTGCTGAGTTAACTGTTTACCATAGAATCATAGAATGGCCTAGGCTGGAAGGGACCTCAGAGATCATTTTAATCCAACCTCCCTGTCGTGGGCAGGGATGTCACCTCTTGACTAGATCAGGCAACACGTGCGGACCGAATGAGAGTCAAACTCGCGATCTCAGTGTTATCAGCACCGCGCTCAACCCACTGAGCTATCCAGCCCACTAACTGATTAGGAATAAATCTACAATTCTTCATTATGCAGAGAAAACATGGAAAAGTCCCATACTTGAACACAGGAACAGCATTCTTTTAGTGTTTCCTTCAAGGGCAAGAATAATGTTTCTCAAGAACCAAATCAAAGTCCTGATGGGCGCAAAAGGAAGGCCTCACTGATTTCAACAGTTTGAACCAAGCTTTGTTTAGTTTATTTCCATAGTCTTACTTTGAACCAAGCTTTGTTTAGTTTATTTCCATAGTCTTACTTTTCTGAATTATTATTTAATATTTGCATTGTAGGAGCATTCAAAAGCCCCAAATTCAGGGTCCCATCATGCTGAGCTCCAGACAAGCATCCATGAAGATATCAAATACCTTTGTTAGTGAATGTGCACCTACTGGCTGCTGCACCTTGTGAAATGGCAGAGCCCCGTGGCCATCTTCAGTGGCCTCAGGCCTGGTGGCTTCCACTCTGCTGAGGCCAAGGAGAAAAGTCACACCTTCTGGTAGGGGCTGCAGAGGCTGCACCACGACCACCAGCATTTCCTGAGGGTTTCACCAACCTTCAGAGGGGGCAGCTGCGCAGATGTCCAAGAGCTGTGGCTCTGTGTTTGTTGAAACTGCACTTCAGCAGTTAATCAGTGAGATAACAAGCCTGAAATTAAACTGATGCTTCAAAGTGTTGCTGAATGGATTAGGAGAAAGTGCTGAGACATGGCACTGATAATTAAATAGTGCTCCACATTGAGACTTTATATAGTTTCCGAGCACTGGTGTCTGCTCAATCTGCTTACCTTGTGAGCTCACTAACTTCCTCACCAAGACCCACATAAATCCATTATCACAATAGGTTCAATCTTCTTTGGCTGGGGGGTCATAATTTTGTAGAAATTCTCCCTTTTGTTTAATTAATTGTTTTGTTTTCCTCTCTAAACTGTTTCATAGGAACTGTGAAACAACCTTATCAAGAATTTCTAATTTTGTTAAATTAATCGTCTCCCTGTAGAGTGATCGATTATAGGAGATGCTGGGAAACTCACTTGCACGTTTCAGAATGTCTCAAATTCATTAGCTATTCCACTGGAGTTAGGGGTTAGTGAACAAGATAAAGAAAATGCCTTTGGAATAACTCTTTGCAGCTTGTGTGTTTTTAAATAGGCAGCTAAAAATTTACTACTCCCTTCTTTTCAGTTGTTTGTTTTATTTTTCCTATAAAAGAGAATGTAATCAGCTTTTCTATTAAATAAAAAGATGAGGACAATGTTCCCGTTGTTAAATCACATCTACTGGCATCGTCTTATCTCCACATAACAATTGTTATTTTCTGAATCTTCTATTTCCCATTATCCTGTGTTCATTTAGTGTTCATTGTGCTGCTTTTTCTATTAAGATTTCTCCAAGGCAAGGCTCTAAAATTGCTGTAGCAACATTTGGCCTCCTATTTTTCTCCCTTGTTTCACAGACAGGAGTGGCTTCCTTGCTTATAACTCATTATAGAAGCCAAGCAGGACTCATGACCATGGAACGAGTGTGGATGTTTCCATCTCTCCTAGACTCTCCATGGAGACAACTTGTGAAGCCTGCACCACAGGCCCCCAGAAACCCCACCAAGATGTTCATAGGTGCTGGAGGTGCAGTGTGGGAAGTATGTCTGGCCTGTAATAGATAATCATAGAATCATAGAATGTTTTGGGATGGCAGGCACCTTTAAAGGTGACCTAGTCCAACCCCACTAGCAGTGAGCAGGGACATCTTCAACTGTATCAGGTTGCTCAGAGCCCTGTCCAATGTGACCTTGGATGTTTCCAGGGATAGGGCATTTGCCACCTTTCCGGGCAACCTGTTGCAGTGCTTCACTACTCCCACTGCAAATTTTTTTCCTTGTATCTAGCCTAAATCTACCTCCTTTTAGTTCAAAGCTATTTCTCCTTGTCCTACTGCAACAGGTCCTGCTAAAAAGATTCACCTCATCTTTCTTATAGGCCCTCATTAAGTATTGAAAGGCCACAATACGGTCTCCCTGGGGCCTTCTCTTCTCCAGGCTGAACAACCCCAGCTCTCTCAGCCTGCTCAGCTCTCCAGTTCTCATGCCAGGGTAATGGCTTCTGGCCAGGATGGTAATGAAGCCATGCAGATTCGTTAAACATCTGTGAGGTGAAGATGCTACTGCCATAGCCTCTACACGTCCACCGTGTGAGAGACTGCAAGATCCCACTGGATGAAAAAGATATGACTAATAGATGAGCAGGAGCAAGGAGGTGGAGATAAGAGGAACTGTACAGAGGCCTCCAAATGCCAGAAGAAAAACGCACATGGAGGAGTCATCCCACAACAAGTTCAGCCAAATTCTGCAACAAACCGGTACACAGAGTGAGAAAGGGACTGGGTCTGTGATTGTGGTGGCTGCTGAAAGTATTTCCTGTTGGTTCTTGAAACTATTGTTTCTTAATTAAAGCATTCAGAAGCCTCAGGCAAGTTTAGGACTGTGATAAGCAAAGAGATTCCATTTTCACATGGAGATTGAGAAATCCTTTCTCTAAAAAGGCAAATTCAGAAAAAGAGTAGGAGGTCCAAAGACAAAAGGCTTCAAATCAATGAATGCTGTGGCCTTCGGGCAGTAGATTGCTTCCCTCATTTCCTTCCTGTGGGTAACTCATGATATCCAGAGCTCATTACAAGAGTCCTACTCTCAACCCAGGTGTGAACGTAAGTAAAGCATTGTCAGGGCAATAGTCCAGATTCTCCTACAAGCTCAGCCTGAGCAGCTACCATCAGCGATGCAGCTGGAATAAGCTTGTTGAGTCATTAAACCCAGTCTTTGGCAGTCACAGGCAACCATATAATAAAAGGATCCACTCCCCTTTTTGCTTTGCCACAAAACACTTCATTAATCCATGAAAAGCTTAAGATATTTGGTACTGAATTAAAGCACACAACAGCCACCTTGAAGGACCACAGAAAGGTAGCAAAAAGGGTCCCAATATCCTAGCTCCATGCTAGAGTAAGAAGTCTGCCAGGGGAAAAAGCCCAGATGATCTTCCAGGATGGACTGCATGCTGAGTTCTGAGACTGAGGACCAGAGAGACGACCTCATCACTCACAATGTTGCTTCGTCGAACAGAGAGAAGCTTTGCCTCTTGTCCACCTTCTCCGCTCCTGCTGTAGCCAGTCTTTGACCTCCAGAAGGAGGAGGAACATCAAGCATGGCTTCCCTATTCCCCAGAGCTAAACCCAGCATCAAGAGAAGACATAATATGCCCTAGGTCCCATAAAGGACTATGAGGATTGTAGAATTAATTACTGTTTATCCCAGCTTGGCAGGAGTCACAATCAACAGAGTGTTTTGCCAGATCCTGTGGCTTAGGATCTAGTTGCAGTTTCCTGATTAACCCTGATTTGGAACTTTAAATCTTGAGCCATTGCTGATCATCTCATTTTGAAACATGAAAGCTCTGGGAAGTGGTATATTCTAGCAAGGCACATAATAGGCAGGAGACCTATTGCCTGCCAAAGTAATTTATTAATGTAACATAGTTCAAATCAGGGTTTAAGAAAATAAAATATAAAAGATGAGGGACCTTTAAAAGTTCCTCAGCTCCTGCTGTTAATTTCCTGCATGATGTCACGTTCTTCTATTTTTGAGACAATGAACACTTCCACAGCAACAATTTTGATGTCACAAGCAGAAAATAATGATTTCGGGAGAGAGATGAAGAAGAAGCAGATAACCTCTTTAAAACTATTATTATTAACAATAATAATAAGCCTCTTTTCCTGCAAACACCTTTGGTGACAAAAACCTACATGAAGAGAAATGCAAAAATGAAGTGATATACAAGTCCCAGAAATGTTACTGAAGACTATGTTTTGTTTTAAGGCCTCCACATAAGACATAAGTAGGTCTTTTACACTGTAGCTACTGCTGCACCCAAAATATCCAAACCAAAATAAAAATGCTCTTCTTCCTGCTGTGGAATTCTGATCAGAATATGGTCTTAAGCACCACGTCAGGGCAGTTCTCACAGAAGACAAGGTCAGAGTTTGACCCTTCACTTTATTTTTAAACACACTTTTTTTTTTACATTTGGACATGTAAGTAGCAGCAGTCCAAGAAAAAAAAAAGAAAAATAAGTCCATATGCTTGATGAAATTTCAGCAAGGAATCAGTTGATTCTGCTTCCAGTTGTTACATCAAATGTCCTTACTGCAGTGCTAAACCACCACAGGTCACTTCCCAAGAGATGAGCATGCCCCAGTAGATAAATTATGTAGTTAGGATGAAATAAATATCTCAGAAAATGGCAAGATTGAAAGAAAAGGAAAAAGTAAAACACTAGATCATAAATTAGGGCAAATTTATGATCTGCTTCTAGTCAAGAGAATACACAAGATACATCAGGGAGAATAGAAAGATGCTATATGCAGTTCTGAAGATGCGCAACAGAAGACTTTCATTGAAGTGCCTTGAAAGAAAAGGAGACTTTGGAAAGAAAAGCTTCTTAAACATCAAAAGATAGAGGACAGCAATCAGGCTTAGCAAGCTAGTCTTTGAAATGTGGTACCAACTTCCAAGTCAGCAAAACATGTATAGATTTAAGCTTAACAGCACAATGTTCTTTTGTACTTCTGGAAAGAAAAGTTACTTTCACAAATGAGACTGCATGCCTCTATTAGCAAAATTCCTTTTTTTTCGCAGCCTGCATGTCCAAAAATAAACCAGTAAAGCAGAAAGTCCTTATGTTGAGAGAAATCAAGAGGGCTGCCTAATCTGCCTGTTTAAAATCTTTCCTGAAGTTGGATTATTATAATTTTGTCCTAGTCCCACTAAGGAAGCTTGGATAAGGGAGAGAGAGGAGGAAGATATTTACCTATTAAAAATAAATGATTCAGTCATGAATTCTTGAGACTTGCACCATATGGCCAAAAAAGTTCTCACCACAAAAAAAAAATAAATTCCTCCTGAGATTGAATTTCCTTTCGATAGGAACTTGAGCAACGGGTGTGCTCACTTGGGGCCTTTAAACACTCCTTCTTAAAGCAGATGCCTGGCTGCTTACCTGTGGCAACGACACATGGCTCTTCCTTTCATCAGCAATTTGTTTTGCTTTCAAGAGGCTGGTTTTATAGCACTTCAAGGACTTTTAAAAACCCATGACTTCTTGGTTCTCTTCCCATGCACTGCTCTTTCAAGAAAAGGCTAGACAGCATGTAAACTGCATGGTGAATAATCTTTAAATGCAGGTCCTCTTCAGCATCCCAGGTGTTGGGAGGCAGCTCTGTGCTGGGGTGACCTCCTCGAGGCGTTTTGGAGATAAGAGGCAAAGAAAGGCTGCAGGCACCATATCACCAGCACCAAGGGACGGCCAGGTGGGTGCAGGCACGTAAAACCTGTGCCAGACCCAAGCCTGACCTTTCCTGGCTGGGAGAGTCATCAACTCACTTGGGACTCCAGTCTGAAACCAAAACAAAGGCACTGGGCAGACTGGGAAGGGGTGGGGGCGGGATTTGGGTCGGGCTTGTAGTGAGCTTGAGGCTGAATTTCTTCTGGTAAAACACAAGCAGGCCAGGCAGGCTGCATCCTGGGATTCAAGATCAGACAAGGAGAGAGGCTTGACCTTCTCCCTCACCCATGTGCTGGGCATCAGGCAGCACATTGGCCATAGAGGGTCCCTTTTACTTCCCTTGGCTTCTAGCTTGGCTGTGGAGGATTGTAGCAGGATGCATCAGAGAAGTACAACCTCGAACCTGTACAGGGTTTTGGTTCAGACGTCACACTCATGTTTTCTCAGCTCCACGATGAGGTAGGGAAGCGAGAAGGCAGGATCTTAGGAGACAGGGGAAGAGACTTGCTGAGGGCAGATGGGCTCTGCCACTCTCTCCTTGCAAAGAACAGGTGAACAGCATGTGACAGACAAGGTCACATACGCTTTTTAATTCTGTCTCATTTGTTGCTTGAATCCTGAAGTGTCAGGGTCCTGCTCAGGCAAAGGGACTGCAGAATAACAGGGTGGGAAAGCATCACTGAGAGAAGGCTGTAGGACTTAGCTGGAACCAGTGCCAGGGAAGAGACTATGGCCTCTGCATGTCAGTGATACGCTGTCGGGGGTAGCACCTCAGCAGCTGTAATGCAGCTGATGCAGGTCTGGCAGGTGCCAGAGAGACCAGCTACTGTGCAGCAGCTGCTTTCACCCCTGGAGGGGCTGTACATATCCAGGGCAGCGCCCTTTGGCCCTCTGACTGTCATGCCTAGGGAAGCTCACGGAGCTGAGAGCAAGCTAATTATTTTGTAAAGGCAGCGAAGCCTGGGGTGAAGAAGGGCAGGATGAAGCCCTTTGGCTACACAAAATGGTTATGCCCCTATTCTTTAAAAAGCAAAGACAGATGAGAGGCCTTAGTCCAGGTCAAACTATCCCAATGCAGTCTAGCAGGGATAGCAATTAATCAGTAATTGGCACACATGCTCACATACACACAAAAAAAAGGCCATAGGAGGAGGGGGATGGAAGAGCATCCCTGTGGACTCAGATCTAGCCCTAGTTTATGCTCCCTCTTCCTGGATGCAGGACTTGCAGCTGTGCCAGATCTCCTGCTGCTTCCTTGAGCCCCGGACAAGCCTAGGGCTGCACTGCCCCACGCCAGCCACGCTCACCAGCCTTTGTCTCACAGGAGCAACTCCCCGCTCACTGTAGGAGCCCAGAGGATTTACATCTTTTGGCTGCTTTCCCTGGCCCAGCCTGCTGCTGCTTTTTAAAGGAAGTTTCTGAAAGAAGAGTCAGTCCCCCAGAGTGCCCAGCACATTCCCAGGAGGCAGAGAGGATTGATGCGACTGCTTGGCGCAACCCCACAGCATAACAACACATGGTGAGTTGTGGGGCCTGGATCTTTTGCTTTGTGTTTTTCTGTATCTTGCATGAAGCTGTAAATACAGCTCTGCGACCCTCACAAGGGTAGACGTGTCCTGTCATGCCATGCTTAGATCTCTCCTGCTGTCTCAAAAGCCTGATCTTGCTGCTATTTCCAGCAACGGGACAACAGCGCCTTTTGTCTGGGTTTGCTTTGGGCAGCTGGGCCTCTGGAAAATGAATGCACGTATTTTCCCCTCCTCTTTCTCCCCTTCTCAACAGACTCAGCCAAAGTGCTGGCGTAACACACCATGTCACTGGAAGCTAGGTGTTTGTGCACCTTTCTCTGCATTTCTCCTACCTCATTCCTCCCTGTCATACTGAGGTGCCTCACAGAGCTGCAGGCAGAACTGAACTCTCTGAAACAATGACTGTAGTTTATGAAGTAATATCTGCATTGCATCCTTGTCTGATTCGATGCATGGTTAACACAGTAGTTCTTTCGCTCTCCCTGCGGCAGATGACCAATGTATCTGTGTACCCCTGTCAGTGCCTGTATCCACCACCGAGAGTCCCTCAGGTGACACTTTCCATTTTCTTCTGTTTCTTTCAGCAAAAACATCAATGTTGCTTTTGCTGCTGCTTCTCTTCACTTGGCTCTGCCTTTCTGTCAACACATATTTGCTGTGCAGGACTGCCCCCTCCACTCCCCTAAATGACAAATTCAGCTCCAAGCAAACCCCGACGCTGCTGAACCCGTAACAGGGCCTTTTGCACTCATCATTACAGGATATTAGTCAAGTACCTGAATGTATTGGGCTAAGCAGAAAGATCGTCACTTCATTTTCTATTTGCCTTTTCTTTTCTGCAAGTGTGCTGTCACAGCAGTCAGATGCCAAACTGCTACCCATGCACTTAATTTTCGGTATGGATGCCTAGCAAGTGAGAAGCTAGATTGGAAACCTTTCTTCACTGCCGCATCTGGTAAACATTATCAGCTAGGGGTCTGCGAGCTTTGATTCAGGTCAGCTGGCATCAAAGGAGGCTCAGGAGCATTTGCTTTCAATTCCAAGGGTGACAAAAATAATCTGTTCTAAAGCTCAGGCCTCCACCTGCACTTCATCAGAGGTCACTCTGCGCGGGGGGAACAGGAGAGAGGAGAAATAGTGCTTTGTTCTTCTGTGTTACAGCCAGCATCAGCAGACCTCTGAAAGAGGGAGGTAACTTTGCTACCACTTGTTCAAATATTTTGAATAATAATGGGGTTAGTTTAATAAATCCCCCAAAGGAGGAAGAGTATACCTAGTTCAGCATTTTCTCCTTTGAGCCTGGAGTGGCTGCAAACGATGGTTAGCAGTCTGACAGCAGGGCTGAAAGGGAGATGGGGACCAAGATTAAGAGGTTTATTTTGGTTTTACTTTTGGACATGGCAGTCACTACCGCCAGTTCTTCCCCATCTGCTGCCTCCTTAAATCCAGAGTGGTGATGCGCAAAACTGGAAAATCATTCACTTTCCCAGCTCAGCCTCCACCTTGCCCCATAATTTACTTTCCTGATGAGACAAATTCTATATCTGCAAATACTAATAATTTTCACACCTTTTCATATTCTTACCTTCTGGTTGTTTCTCTACATTATAGATTTATTTTGTGCGAAAGGAATTGTTCACCATGATTTGTAGGCACCAGCTGCATTCTCTCCCAGGCAGAGGTGGGCAGGCTGTAACCTTGCATTCCTGGTTCTGATGGAGAGGAAGGGAAGAAGAAAGGTCTTCCAGGGATAGCAGGCTGTGACTCCAGTGATTCAGATTTGCTTCCTCAGTGTCCTTCTTCCTCAGCTGTGAAGAGCAAGGCCAGCAAATCTCCTGCTCTATCAGAGGTGCAAGAGGAAAAACTGATCAGAAAAGTGGCCAGAACCTAATGTGATCCACCCAGCTGTCAACAGTAAATCACTGTAACTGTCACTATCACTATCACTACTATTATTGCACTTGCCTTAAGTTTCCTTTTTTTCTTCTGTAGCCAAGTGACTACTGAAGCAAAGTGTAGCAGTTCCAACCAGAAGGTGAGAGATGCACCCAGTGAGCCTGAGGGAGAGAAGAGGAAACTAACCTATACCTACCACATCCTGCATTAATGCTGCTGCTGAGGGGAAGCGGCCTTCTTCTTCCTCCCCTCCTGTACTTTTTGAGAAAGGCTTAATAAATGCATTTCATCCAATGCATCCCCCTCAGGCACTGCAACAGTACCCCAAGGTGGAGAACAGGGAGTGCAAAAAGGTGCTGACACCGAACACAAACCCCTACTCAGAGAAGTTAAGGGAAGCAATGGCCACCTCCATGCAGCCAGCCATTTCCCAGGCTCATGAGGTCTCCTTGGGCTTTTTGAATGTCATCTCAAATGCTGTGACCAGAGGACCATCATTTAAAGGCATATTTTCAGCTTCTTGTATGAGTGGTAGTCATACAAGTCCTTCATGTCTCTTGCAGAAAGTGCACTTCAGAAGCTTCCTAACTGTTAAATGTAATGCAGTAGGACAATGGGACTTATGGGCATACACCTGATTTCTGTACTGAGAATGGGCATGTTGCTTGTTGTGGATATATAATCCAACAACCCAGCCTCTTTTCTATTCTAGAAAAAAATGTTCCTCAGCTTAATTTGGTCCTGTGAACAGGTTGTGAACATTTGTAAGTTTTTGTTGGTGCTGTAAATCAAAATGCAACACAACAGCTGTTGGCAAACTGTTATTTTTGCTGCTTCCTCATCTATACAGGACAGGGAGGTTGTATTAAATGATCTCTAAGGTCCCTTCCAGCCTAGGCCATTCTATGATTTCTCTCTGCTTTGCATGACCACTGACTCAGGTTTGATGACATTGTGGCAAGACCAGTTGGAGCCCTCACTCCAGCCTGCCTGTTCACACCACCTCAACACCCATTTAAAAATACATTATTTTTAGCTCTTTTTAATTTTATTCTCCTAGCTGCTTCTTTCAGACTCTGATCTGGTGGAACAGCCCCATCCTCAGGGGCAGGTGAACTCTGTCCTGTAGCACCTCTGCAGAATTCACTGCTTTGTCACATCACAGCTTACTTGCAAATACACTTAAATCACATGAAAAAGTGTTCTGTCTGTGGTGAACGGATTTGGAATAAATAATATATCTTACTCCATAGTGTTATTTCTACTAAAATGCAGCACATTTCACAACACAACAGTTTGATGAATAAGCTTTCCGTCATCGACCTAGCAAGGAAACGAAATCATCAGTTATGTGCCAGGGCTGAAGATTTATGGCTTTCCAATACCCTACCAAGTTCTTACCTGTGCACCCCTTCCACCATTCATTCCTCCCCTTAATACCTTCCCTATTGCTGTCTTCTACAGCTGGAGAGCCCTTCAGTAGCTCCAGTCTTGTCAGAACCTCCCTTAGATCTTGATCCTTTTGTGCTGCCTGTTGAACTGCATGATATATTAGAAGAAATTCTTTTCTATGAGGGTGGTGAGGCAGTGGACCAGGTTGCCCAGAGAACTTGTGGATGCCCCCTCCCTGGAAGTGTTCAAAGCCAGGTTGGATGGGGCTTGGAGCAACCTGGTCTAGTGGGAGGTGTCTCCTCCCATGGCAGGGAGGTTGGAACTAGATGATCTTTAAGATCCCTTCCAACCCAAATCATTCAAGTCAAGTTTGCTGATGACACAAAACTGAGAGGAGTAGCTGACACACTAGAAGGCTGTGATGCCATTCAGCAAAACCTAGACAGGCTAGAGATTGGGGTGGGGAGAAATTTTATGAAATACAAGGGCAAGTGTAGAGTCTTCCATCTGGGAAAGAACAACCCCATGTGCTGGGGACTAACCTGCTGGAGAGCAGCGTAGGGGAAAAGGACCTGGGGGTTCTAGTGGGCAGCAGGATGACCATGAGCCAGCAATGTGCTTTCATGGCCAAGAAGGCCACTGGCATTCTGGGATGCATTAAGAGCTGTGTGGTCAGCATGTCAAGAATGCTTCTCCTCCCCCTCTACTCTGCCCTGGTGAGGAATATTGTGTCCAGTTCTGGGCCCCTCAGTTCAAGAAGGACAGGAAATTGCTTGAGAGAGTCCAGCACAGAGCCACAAAGATAATGAAGGGACATGTTCCACATGTCCCTTATGACGAAAGGCTGAGGGAGCTGGGTCTCTAACTTGGAGGAGACTGAGGGGTGACCTCATTAATGTTTATAAGTATGTAAAGAAGGAGTGCCAGGAGGATGGAGCCAGGCTCTTAGTGATGTTCAATGATAGGACAAGGGGCAACGGGTACAAGCTGGAGTATTGGAGATTCCACAAAACCATAAAGAGAGGCTATGGAGTCTCCTTCTCTGGAGACATTCAAAACCCACCTGCGTGACCTACTCTAGATGATCCTCCTTTGGCAGGAGAGTTGGACTAGATGATCTTTCAAGGTCCTTTTCAACTCTTAACATTCTCTGATTCCATGTGATTCTGTGATTCCATGACATCAGCGCTGTCGTGTCACTGTGCTGTGCCAAGAGCAGCTCTTCTACCATTAGCTCACCTTGCCTTTCCCTGGTTCTGCTGCCAGTGGGTCCATGTATCCCTCTGGCTCTTCACTTCAAAGAGCTGGAAAGATGAATGTGCATCAAAACAAAGCTTGTCTTTTCTAAATTGCAACACATGGATTGGTTTGGGGGTTTTTGGCAATTTACTCTGCCTTTGGGTAAAGTTGTGATTTGCTGCCAGTGTCAGCACAACAGTACAAACTTCTGTGTGGGCCATGGCTGTATCAGAGCTGTTCACATCCACATAGTCTTCTGTGCTAGATGTGTGGGAATCAGGACCCATTGGTGTAACTTCTTCTACGTCAAAGGGCTATCCTGATTTAATTGTTACAGATGGAGTTAAAGCACTACTAAAACCATTTAGGCAAGCCATTGTGCATTAAATGAAAGTATAGCAGGACTGCTGAACAAGGATCCTCAGTGTATTCTATTACTTTTCACCCTGTAATAACCCATGAGTGAAGTTTGGGCAGTTATCATTCATCAGCACACAACTTGGTATTGAAACTTATTATTGAAATCTATTGTTGAAACTCACATGATTGGCCTTGGCAAATCACACAAGTTTCCATAAGGCCAAATGCTGGGTTCTGCACTTGGGCCACAACAACTCCTGGCATCCTACAGGCCTGAAGAGGAGTGGCTGGAGAGGTGCTGGGCAGAGAGGGACCTGGGGCTGTTGATGGACAGCTGGCTGAACATGAGCCAGCAGTGTGCCCAGGTGTCAGGAATAGTGTGGCCAGCAGGAGCAGGGAGGTGATCATCGTGATCATGCCCCTGTACTCGGCTTTGGTGAGGCCTCACCTCGAGTACTGTGTCTGATTTTGGGCCCCTCACTACAAGAGGGACACTGAGGTGCTGCAGAGGGTACAGAGGCAGCTGCCAAGCTGGGAAAGGATTTGGAACATGTGTCCTACGAGGAACACCTGAGGGATCTGGGACTGTTTAACCTAGAGGAGACTGAGGGAAGACCTTATCACTCTACAACTACCTGAAGGGAGGTTGTAGCGAGGCAGGGATTGGTCTGTTCTCCCTTGTGGCGAGTGATAGGACAAGGGGAAATGGCCTTAAGTTGCACTAGGGGAGGTTCAGTTTGGATATTAGGAAGAATTTCTTGACTGAGAGTGTTGTCAGGCATTGGAACAGGCTGCCCAGGGAAGTGGTTGAGTCGCCATCCCTGGATGTGTTTAAGAGAAGGGTAGATGTTGCATTGAGGGACATGGTTTAGTGGTGTTGACAGGGCTAGGAAAAGGTTGGGCTCAATGATCTTGAAGGTCTCTTCCAGTCAAAAACGTTCTATGATTCTATGGTATTGGCCTACGGAAATTCTTAAAACAGTGATTTTCTTTCATATCAGTGACACTATTTTCCCTCCAGGTTTCAGTCATCTTCCCTTCCTTATGCTTTCTGAAAAAGCAATTGCACATGCTTCAAGTTTATCCTGATTTCAACTGCACTAGCCTAAATTTGATCCTAAAGCTTTGAGTTGTGGTTCAGATCAGGGACTCACAGCCTTAGATGGAGCTGGACTGATCTCAAGAAGCAGGTTTCCTTGTTTTGCTAAGAAGATAACCTGAGAAGGTACAGGAGATAACCTTCATTCCTCTGAAATACTAATCACCAGAGGGCACACCACAGGGCAAGGATCACAGAATCACAGAATCACAGAATCACAGAATTGTTAAGGCTGGAAAAGACCTCTGAGATCATCAAGCCCAGCCTATGACCCAACACCATCCCATCAGCTAAACCATGGCACTAGGTGCCACATCCAGCCTCTCCTTAAACACCTCCAGGGACGGTGACTCCACCACTTCCCTGGGCAGTGCATCCCAGTGCCTGATCACCCTCTCTGTGAGGAAGTGCTATCTGAGATCCAACCTAACCTTCCCTGACGCAGTTAGGATCTGCTAACATTGACTGTTCTGCTTTCCAGACACATGACTCGTTCTTTTTCCTGATGGAAAATATTTCACTTATTGCTTGCTTTCTCCTGGCTACCCAACACTATCTCCCCGGGTCTCTTTATTCAGGATGATAGGTGTCTCCTCATGACCTCAGAGTTTGAGCCTGGGAATATATGGTATGGCTTGCAGAGATGCATAATATTTTGTGATTTGCCTGCACACGAGAGAAACTCTCTGATTGCAGGGACAGCGTGGTGGAAAGCAGCAGTGTCACAAGCTGGCAGGGAGGACAACTTATAAGCAGATCTGCTGGGGCTGACAGCTCCTGTCTACCAGCGTGCTCCACCTTAAAAAGGCCCAAACTTCTCCACAGCCCAGTCACCTGTGGGCATGGTGATTTTGGTGTGTGTTTGTCATGTGTTATGAGCCCTCCTGTATGGGGGTGGTGGCTATAGTTCTGGGGCAGATGAGTGCTGAGGTTTTTACACGTCCTGGGGTAGACACCCCAGCCCTTCCCGCACTAAAGCATGATGGACGAGATCTAGAGTCCCCCTGCTGGACTCCTGTGACTTGAGCATATTGCAACATGTTGTACCAGAAGCTACAGAAAATAATCTCTCCTAATATGGGAAGATTTTTATTTTATTTATTTATTACTATTATTATTAAGTTACTTTCCAGCATGGGCACACAAAGCTGAAGAGGGAGAAAGGAAAATTGTTTGCAGGATTCAGATGGCGGTGATCCACGTCTGGCTCCAGCTGTTGGGTGGGAGACACTACGTGAAAATAAACACATGGTCTCCCTCTCAGCTCTGTTGGCAGGAACAGCAAGAGCCAGATGCAAAAGTACCGGGAGCTTTTATCCTTCTGTTCTGCCCAGCTGGATGCCAGGGGAGAGTCTTTGAGAAGTGGGGAAATGGTGCAGCAGAACAGGCAGGAAGGTGTCTGGTGTCTGGAGCCCATGTTAGCATCACTCCATCACGGCCGTACCAGTCCACATTGGTTAGTGGACAAGTTTCACAAGGATGTCACCCCGTCTTCCATCCTCCTCATAATGAATCACAGACACAACAGTGCTACCTGGCAGAAGACACTTTTTTTTTTTTTAATTATAGAGGAAGATCTCTAAACAGTGCTCACAAACACACTAGCAACACATGGTTCTGCTAATAATCTTTAATTGTGGATTAAGATTGGGACAGGAACAGAGAGAGTTGGGAGATGACCTCTGGTTGGCATGGGGCTGCCAAGAGGCTTCCAGAGTAAGAAGGAGGCAGCAAAATTGTTTCTCTCCAACAACTTTTTCATTTAAATGATGGTTGAGGGGTTTGATCCAGGGTTCATTCCATGCTTAGTGTTAGGGTTAAGGTATGGATTACCTGGAAGATTGTTCCTCCCACACTTTCACTGGGACCATGGCTGGTTGTCCGTAGCTATAGTTACCTCAAGGTCAGGCTTTTGCTTTAGGAGGGAGAGAAGCTCTGAAGCTTCAGCTGATGTTGTGTTTCCCACAGGCTGCCAAAAGACGGAGCAGTCTCCTAAAAAGGTCATTCCTTTGACAACTGCTTGATTTGAGCTTTGGGTCCTTGGCAAAGGGTTCATCTCATGGATAGCATTACAGCTGAGTTTAGTGTTGGGAAAGGGACAGAGCCTAAAGTTCCAGTTAGCATGGTAGCTAACTGGAGGAGCTAACATGAGGACCTTCTGAAGGAAAGTGTGGGCCACAGAAAGATTTCTCCTCTGATCACTTTTTCATCTGGAGCATTGCTCTGAGTGCCTGGCTAAGGATCAGCTGTCCTGAGGTTTTAGGGCTTGGGATGGAAGACAGACAAGGCCTAGAGCTCCAGCTGGCACGAGTCTGCAAAGGGTGTGGAAAAGGCTGGAATAGCGCAAAAAACTTACCCCCTCTGCTAAATTTTTCATCTCAGACATAGCTGAGTGTTCTTATCTGCAGAGCAGCCTCACACCTCAAGTTAGGGTTACAGTAAGGACACTTACAGGTTCTATAGCTCCAGCTGGCACAGGGCTGTTAATGTACTGTCAAAGGAACGGAGCAGGTGCAAAGAGCTTTCTCTCCTCACAGCTTCTTTAACTGGGCCATGGCTTGGTCTCTTTGGCAAATGTTCAGTTCACACACAGCATTTAGGGTTAGGTTCAAGAGAATGTCAAAAGCTAGATCTTCACGTGATGTGGAGCTGCTAAGAAGCAAGGCTTAATTAGGATTTTACTTCTGAAAAAAACCTCATCATTGGTGTGGCTTGTGCTACTTAGTGATAGTTCAGCCAAGGCCAGTGTTTAGGATTAGGAGAGGGAAAATCCTCAAGCACCAGTTGGGTTGTGTCTGAAAAGGAAGGCTGAAAAAATATTCCTCCCTGATAGCTTCTTGCTATCTGCTATAGCTTGTGGTCCTTGGAAAAGGTCCTGTTCCATGCCTAGGGTTAGAGTTTGGGTTGGGAGAGGAATGGAGCTTGGAGCTTGGAGATGCCAAAGGAAAGAACAAGCTGCAAAAAGACTTCTCTGGGAACATTTTCATCTGGGCCCACTACTTAGTATACCTAGTATAAGGCCCAGCCAAGACCATTTGTCAAGGGATGTTGGTAGATGGTGTTCTCTCTGTCAGCAGGAGCTGTATCATGCCCATTTGTTTTATTTCCCTCCTCAGGATTCAAATCAAACCTTGCTTAGATGTTACACAGAAGACCTTTGAAATAAAACTCCTACCCAGATCTCACAAACTTGGGTGCACTCAATGATTGCTCACATTATTCCGAAGGAGGAAAATATCATTGCTGTGAGGTAGCCAACATAAATAACTCTATGGGACTCACACTTCTTGTCTGTGCAAATCAGAGAATATGGTTTGCATACAAATACATCACTTTTTAAGGTGGATAGAAGTCTACCAGAACTGCTTATGAGCAGATTGCAAGCTTGTTGACATTTCCACTTAAGTAGCATCACAGACTCACACAGAATCACAGAATCACAGAATCACAGGCTGAACACCAGGCTAAACACCCCCAGCTCCCTCAGCCTCTCCTCACAGGACTTTCCCTCCAGTCCCTTCCCCAG
>NW_009725581.1:39245-113446 GCF_000703405.1 Apaloderma vittatum
CACAGGGCTCGAGGGGAGGCCTCACCAGGGCTGAGCACAGGGGCAGAATCACATCCCTGCTCCTGCTGGCCACACTGTTCTGACACAAGCCAGGATGCCATTGGCCTTCCGGGCCACCTGGGCACACTGCTGGCTCATGTTCAACCAGTTGTCACCCAGCACTCCCAGGTCCCTCTCTGCCGGCCGCTCTCCAGCCACTCCTGCCCCAGTCGGTAGTGCTGCAGGGGGTTATTGTGGCCAAAGTGTAGGAGCCTGTACTTAGTCTTCTTGAACTTCACACCATTGGCCTTGGCCCATCGACCCAGCCTGTCCAGGTCCCTCTGCAGCGCCTTCCTACCCTCCGGCAGATCGACACTCCCCCCGCAACTTGGTGTCACCTGCAAACCTACTAAGGGTAGACTCAATTCCCTCATTCAGGTTGTCAATATAGATGCTGAATAGGACTGGGTTCAGTACTGATCACTGGGGGACTGGTCACCGGATGCCAACTGGATGCAGCACCATTCACCAGCACTCTCTGTGCCTGGTCATCCAGCCAGTTTTTAACCCAGTGAAAGGTGCATCTGTCCAAGCCATGGGCTGCCAGCTTTTCCTGGAGGATGCTGTGGGAGATTGTGTCAAAGGCTTTGCTGAAATCAAGGTAGACCACATCCACAGCCTTCCCCTCATCCGCTAGATGGGTCACCCAGGAAGGAGATAAGATTGGTCAGGCAGGACCTTCCTTTCCTAAACCCATGTTGGCTGGGCTTGATCCTCTGGTTGTCTTCTACACGCCGCTTGATGGCACTCAGGACGATCTGCTTCAGCTAAGTCCCTTCTGGGACAACAGTCAATTCAACACTGTATTGCCACAATAATTGAGCTCTTCAATGGGCAGTCATATGTGCAAGAAGTTCAGACAAATGGGTCACAGTACACATGCTTGGGCAGGTCAAGAAAATTTCTAGCTTTCAATTTTTTTCTTTTGTTCAATAGAATCAGTGGGAAGGTTCACTAGACCCAAAACCTAAACAACACCTACTAAACGTTTTCGACCAGGGAGTGTAAGGAAGTGATGATATACTCTTACAAACCTGGCTTTGCTAAGTAGGTGATGGGGAGGGGCAGGGCTCCCTTTGAGGTGCTGCAATTCGAGTATAGCAAGAAATGAAAAAAGCATTTGAAGCTAAAGAAATTCTTCCTGACAGAAAAATTTGGATTAAGATCCAAAGAAAGACTGAGAAAACTGAGGCTGTTTAGTCTTGAAAAGAGAAGGCTGAGAGGGGATCTTATTAATATATATAAATATCTGAGGAGTAGGTGTCAAGAGGAAGGTGCCAGTCTCTTCACAGTGGTGCCTAGCAATAGGACAAGGAATAATGGGTATAAGCTAGAACATAGGAAATTCCACCTTAACATGAGGAGAAACTTCTTTACACTAAGGGTGACAGAGCACTGGCACAGGCTGCCCAGAGAGGTTGTGGAGTCTCCTTCTCCGGAGACTTTCAAAACCCGCCTGGACGCGTTCCTGTGTGCCTGCCCTAGGGGATCCTGCTCTGGCAGGGGGGTTGGACTAGATGATCTTTTGAGGTCCCTTCCAATCCTTGACATTCTGTGATTCTGTGATTAATGGGGAAATAACAGGATGGGTGAAATTATAAGGAAAGGAATCAGCAGGGAAAGAAAAGGCCAGGGGCTCCTGGTAACAGAAAATGTTAGTGAATAGAGCAGGCATGAGGTACAGGAGACCTTTCAGAGCTACTTCTCACCTACATCCATAGCAGGAAAAGGTTCAAGGAGCAAGACTCTCAAGCTAAAGGTCAGTGGGTGAGGAGTGTGAGTGGCCTAGTGGAATAAGAAAGGACACCCATATGCTGGCACTGATACCTGGCATTTATCTGAGGCAGGATGGAAGCAGAAAAAGACATGACATCTCACATAGGTTTGCAGGCATTGAAGTCACCAGCTAATAGCCGTGCCCAGGAAAAAATGGAAACCCTGTGGAAAAACATTCACCCTCCTCCAACGTTTCACAGTTGGCATTCTTCAGGACTCCACCACCTGCACCTGCCACCAACAACTTGCACAACGTGATGGTGCAAGTGTTGCGGGTGGCCTTGCGCCACCAGCCAACCTGTAGTCAGTCAGACATAGAGCAGCCTGCCACACTGCCACACCAAGCACCCAGTTAAACTGCTCTCATGGATAAAGCCAAAGTGCTGCAGGAAATTCGCAGCAGCTGTATCCATTTTCAGAGGTCAGTGAGAGCAGCGAACTTGCACCTTAGTTTGGTGTTCCTTGGTTTGCCATCCTGAGCTTGGTGCTCCGGAAAGAGGTTTGTACTCGGCATGAACAAAAGCTGGGGCTGGCAGGGGCAGGTGGGCTCAGAGGTTGTCTTGCAGTTTGTTTTCCATTGAGAATGCAGTTTAGCACACAGAAAGGTGTGCTAGCAGGTCCCATCAGGTGCTTGCACCTGCATGCAGTTAAACGGCTTCTTGGATCAAGGCCACAAGGAAAACATTTGCTGGGACAGAAGAGGAGGGCAAAGAATACAAGATCAAAACAAGGCACTTGGCAAGGGTATCAAGAACCTGTTTTGGTGCCATGAGGATCGCAGCTCTTCCAAAAAGCCTGTTTCAGGTCATGCTGCAATCTCAGCCATGTTACGGGTCTGCAAGCACCAGACCAAGAGCCAGTTTTTAGAAGCACGGATGCAAAACTAACATGAACTGAAAGCGAGTTGTTTATGCCTTTGCTCAAAAACATGACATTCAAATCCTATTCAGAACTAGCCCTGCAAAAATCAAGAAAACTTAATAGCTCATGTCGAAGTTGGCGTCACTTCAGGAAAATTTCTGTTGCCTTTGTAAACACAGCTGAGTCTCCACTTTTCTGCTTCCTATTGGCAACATAGTTCACTTGCTAAATAAAGATATCTAAAAACAATCTCTCTTTGTACAATAATTTTTATGCTTTCCCCATCAGTCTATTTCAGTCAGCTGCCCCTATTCTGTGCAGTACAGTGCAAAGCAGCGTTCACAGTATGCAATAAAAATGTTTGAGGTTTTGGTCAAGATGCTGATAGGAAAAATCAAAAGTTTCTGGGTATAAATGCAGGGCGAGAGAAAATCCCTCTTTCATCATGTCTCTCTACAAGACAATGTCCTACTCCTGTTTTCACTACAAAATCTACTTTTTCTGGACAGAAATAACAGTACAAATCTACACCTGCATAAAATGTAGTATTCAGAATCTACCAAAAATTTTTTCTGTGCATAAAATATTTCATTTCTCTACTTTATACTGTAAAATCACTATTGGTCAAAATTCATTAGTAATTTTTCCAACATCAACACATACTTTATAATAAAGTTGCTGTTATTTTTGTCTTCCCTTGGAATCCCCTATAACTAATTTCCATTCATCCACATCCCCAGAGGGGAGTTATCCTGGGCAGAAACATCTGCTCAAGGAGAACTGGAAACCCATAGCTTTTTCTGCCAATGAGCAGAAACCACTGCTACCATTGACTTTAATAGGTTTTTTGGATGAGGGCAAGTAGTGACTCAAAAATACCCCACCCAGGCAATTATCTGAAGGAATCTCCAGCAACTCGACAGCCAACGATGGTGCGTAATGGAGCAGCAAATTTATCCTTGCACCTCCAGCTGCAAACAGCAGTGTTGCTGCACCCAGACTGAATTTCTGCCAGATATTAATCCTAAAAAGCAAGAACAGCTTTGAATGCAGCTGGGCTAGGTTAGACTCTCCATATACTCCAGCCTTAGTCTAGTGATTTCCCACATATCAATCCAACCCCAGCTTTTTTTTTTTTAAAGCTCATCCTTAGCGGAGGTGAAACCCCTGTGAAACAAAACACTATGCTCCTAGTGTAACCTGCTCCTTATTAGAATAAAATGGGGAATGACGATGAGATGGCACACACATGACTAGGTCAACAGGGAAGAAAACTGTGTGCTCACCAGTAGTGTCACCTGAACAACAGCGTGGGCTCTGTCACTGATACATGACATTTTAAGCATATGTTAGTCCTTCTCACATACTGCAGGGAAAAAGCAACTCCCCTGAGACTTGAGAAAAAAGATTTACTTGCCTTCCTATGCCTTGGCTTACACGTGTGCTCCATTAACTTGGTTTTAAGTGACTCGGAAGACAGCGCACAGTTACCATCTAATCTCCTCGAATAAATTATTTGGTTTAAAAACAAAAACAACCACAAAACCCAAACCCCGAAATAAACAAACAAACAAACAAGCTGTTGTCGTTTCCATCTGAGAACGAGCGTTTCTCACTTCACCAGCTGCACAGGCAGAGCTTTGTTCAATAAGCCCTACGCATATTTCCAGTGGCCAGCAGAGAGAGACAGATTGTGCCTGGCAGAGAGAGGATGGGTGTGGAGAATGTCACACCAGTGTGCGGGCTCAGCAGCTAACCACGGTCAGGATGGGGGGCAGAGAAACTGTGCTGCCAGATGTCTTTAAGGGAGATGGCTTTCCATACCCCCTTGGTCTAGGCCAAGTTTTGGCCCCTTGTGAATGTGCCCTGTTGCCAGTTGCTACCTAGCTGTTGCAGGGCTTGTAATTCAGCTCTGCGCCTCCACCACTGTGAAAGAGGTGAGAGAGGAGAGTCATGTACAGAGGAACATTGATTTTTAAATGGCATCTTGTTTCAGAGTAAGACTCAATTAGAAGAGATTGAAATGCCTCCCATGAGGCTTCTGGAAAAGAAACATCCCTGGGTTTTTGGCTGCAACAGGCACAGGCGAGGGCCATTCGCCCAGGTGTGGGCACGTTGTCCCCAAGTGAGGGGCAGCCCGCCCCAGCTCCCGCCTGGGACTGGTGTGAGACAGGGATCCAGCCCTGCTGGGGAGCTGAGCACAGACTCTCATGGACACTGCTCATTCCACAGGCTGGGGTGAGTCTCTCCTCAGGGTCCTGAACAGAAGGGACAGCTGTGGTCTATCTCCGGCTCTGCACTCGATCCGTACACTGGACACATGTCACCCTGTGTTTCAACACAGAAGACAGTGAGCATCAGGATAGAGGAAGCAAAAAGTCTGCCTGATTTCTGCATCATTCTCAGGTTCAGAAGGGCATCAGGAAAGGATTTTTTCTCACGTGAGAAGACAGAAAGAGCCTAGAAATCAATTACTGGCTCCATCTGCACTCATATTTCTAGAAATAACTTTGAGTTACAAAAGTACCAAAAGCACCTTTGTGCTTGTACAGAAGCAGCACCACCCATGGAGTGATTCAAAAGGAAAAGGTCTGGTTTAGCCTCCAAGTTGCACTTGCTGCTCAAATAGCCTCTCTGTTAGGATACAAGTTTCCCTCTGCCTCGCTCCTGCTTTTAAAAAAAAAATGCAGATAAAAAGAAAATGCACAAAACCACACAGGGCTTAAGATTAGAAAAAAAACCAAAATTTTCTCAGGAAACTGGCTACTGAAGCCAAACAGATCCAGAAAGCATGAAAACTGCTATAAATAGGGGTAAACAGGTAGGGTTTTATTACTACTAAGTGAGGACAGGGATAGAAGAGCAGCAACACCACTAGCCAGTTCACTTCAGCCAGCTGCATAACTTCTGCATCATAAAAGTTCATGCTTGTACCAAAAATACAAATGTTAAATTTCTCTGCTGGCATGAAGGTTTCTTTGGATCAGATCAGAGGTGCTCAAGTGAAATTGAACCGGCAGTTTAACTCTGCTATTGTACAGCACCTGCTTTATTAACAGACAGCATCTGTATCTGGAACTGTCAATCCAAAAGCATTAATTTACTTCAAAACAGAAAGTATAAAATTTTATAAAAGAGGAACAAGAAAAGGGTTTAAGAATGCCACATGGTAATGCCTCATATTACAAACACGTATCTGCAAAATTACAATAAGAATGCCTCAATCACAATGCTGATTTTACACGAGTAGAATGGCTCTAGAAATTAAACAGAATAACCTCCTTTTTTTGGTCTCTTCCTGGCTCTTCTACTTGTGTTAAACATGCAAACTACATATATTTGCTTTCTCAGATGAACCTATGGGAGACAAAAGCAATCTTGTCTGTGGCAGGTGCTGGGCACCTACTTCACACGTTTTACTAAACTTCCCAAGTCAGCCTTTCAGCTGAGCCAGGAGAGAAGACGTGGTATTGAGCCCAGGTTCACAAACTTCAGCTGATGCCATCTCATCAGATGCTCTGGGACACCAGAACCTTGGCGCTCACTTTTCACCTCTCCTGTCAGTGACAGCAGGGACCACACCAAGCACCGACAACTGCCTGCTTGGATGGAAAGCCCTGGGAGAAGTGGGTGGCTGCTGCCAGAGGTGGTTCCTCCAGCTCTCACCATGCCTCCAGCACAGAAATTCAGCGCACGTGGAGCAAGATGTGTTGTTGCAGCACTATGAGAAGGGTGCGGTGTTTAGCTGCAGTGTTGGTTAAAGGTGTAAAGACTTTGGAGCAGGATGAGAGACAGAGAGATCAAGGCTGAGTTTGCAGCCTGGGGAGGAGCTGGAGTCGAGAAGAGAGGAAGATCTCAGACTTCCCAAAGCATCTCAGACCCCAGACTGAAGAAATGACCATCGGAAGCAAATTAATACAAGCACATCAGCATTTTCTGCCCTTGACTGTATATTTTGAGTGCTCGTCAACTATACAAAAAAGAGCTGTTTTAAGAAACCCGTCAAAAGTGGATGGTTAATAACTGAACAGACAACCCTGCATTCATGAGATCACCCCCGAGCTGTGCATGGAGCAGCTCCACACGTGGCTATGGGAAAGCCCTGCACACTCAGCAAATACGGTCTCCAAGGGGACGCTCTCCTTTGCCTCTCTCCCCAGGAGTTTTTCCAAGGCTCTCCAGAATGACCCCATGCCAGCCTGTTAAGACACACCAGACTGATTACATCTGCTTATACTTCCAAAATGTGCTCACGGAGCGACTTAATTCCTGTCATTAGCACTTTGACACGATGGACTGGTTTTCTCAACATGACTGCAGCTCCACTGAGCACTCGGGCAATCCCCCAAAGAGCAATCCTGAGACATTCCTGCAGCTCAGCTGCTCCTGGGCAAGCTGGGTCTCACCTCTGGAAGGATCGATGCCAGTGACTAAAAGATGTACAGTGCCCTCAGCTCTGCACAAGTTCCGTGTACAAACCCTGACACCAGCCAGCTCCTGAAATTGTTGGTGTTTATCTGCTCACCCATCACTTGCATTAGTTTTCTCACTGCAGACTGCTGGGATGATCCAGTTCTAAAAGGCTCTGCTGCTGTCTTATAGAACTTAAATTATACATACAGTGCTCTGCCATAGGAGAAGAGCAATCAAAGTGATTTATTTCTGGGTGAACAGAAAGTGTCCCCTTTGTCTCAAAACAGTAATTACCCCGGGCCACGTTCCAATGCTAGCCTTAGTCATGGCAGAAGTTACTAGAACAGAGATTATTTGTGGAGTAAGGCATTTCTCAGCATGTATCAGGATGTCGGTTGTCAGCCCTAAACCATCTATTTTAAATACCACATTTTTAATTATTTCAATTTATCTTTAATCAAACGACGTGTAACTGCAGTGCCTCCCTTTTTCTTTGCTGATAGCTGCTCCCATAGATACACAGAGAGGCAATTAATTAGTGCAAATTTTAGAACAGAAATAGTGATGCAGATATCTGCGAAGGTGCTAAAAATGTGAGTATAAAAGCTGGGGAAATGTCGAAGTTATTAAAAATAAATGTCTACTTAATGAAATGCTTGTCTAAATGTTTGCCAGGAAAACAGTAAATCCAGAATTTAAATCCTGATGTAGCACAATTACATACAGACACTCAAAGGGTAAACTCCACCCCTGTACTGAAAGCCAGCCTGAGATGAAAATCTCATTCTAAGCCTTGATATCATCTGTGCTAGCCCTCTGCACAAAAGTGGATTTTATCCAACATACGGTCGCTTTGTAAACAACTCACTTCCTTCTACCAATACCGAGTTTAGTTTTCTAACGTTTCCTTCCACACTGATGCCTTATCAAACCCCATACCCTGGCAGAGTGTTGGGATTTATACTCCCTTTTCCATCTATGGGGGCCTCTAAGTCACTGCTCTGCCTGACCAAAGCCTCGGGCACCCACAAAGACCGTGTGCCTTGAGCTCTGAATACAAGCCCCTGTACCAGGCAAAAAATAAATGAGCATCTCTTACATTGTTCCAGTTTCCCAAATAATGCAGATTGCTCTTCCAGTCAGCTGACTTATTCATCACCTCAGCAGTCGCCAGTCTGCATGCACATCTGCAAACATGATCAGTAATGATTTTATGTTTTCTAGGAAGCTACTGATACAAGTGTTAAATAGCAAAAGGCCAGCAAATGATCCTCAAGGAACCCTGCCATACACACCCCAGCTCAGAGATGACTCCCCCCATCCGTCTCCACTTAGAGATCTGTCAGTGTCAAAGCCATTTTCTGTTGGACATTGCTCATTTTGTCTTGGGATCAAGATGTGAGGGAAGCCCACGCAGAAGACTGCTCTATCTTTCATCAGGCAAGCGTGTAATCTCGGTGAAGTAAAAAACATCAAGCTGATTTGACAAGATCCGTTTTCCTCCAGCTCAGGTAGACAGACGTTAACAAAGTGGTCCTCCCTTAATTCGTTATTAAAGGTGTCCTATTTCAGCTTTTCCATTATTTTGCTTTGGATCAATGTCAAGCTGACAGACTTACCACCAGCACTCAATTTTCATAGCATGTTAGCCATACACTTTTTTCCACTCACTGACTAAAAAGCAACACACAGAGGTCAACAGAGCTCCTCTCTCCAGCTCTTTAAAAATTCTCCGATATGAATTTCTTGGATTTAATGATTTGAAAATGTTCAGAGTCAGCAGCTGTTCTGTCTAGCCTTCTCTAGGTACTGTCTCAATGGAAAATACTTTGATTTCATCTTCTGTCATAAAGTTACATCTTCTATTTGCCAGGTCATGCAAAACTCTGTGCATTAGCATGGACTTGAACACCAATCTCGATAGAAATCATCAAAATTGAGCTTTTCTCCAGGTGGAACACTCAAAGCTTCCACCTGAAAATATCCTAAAACGAGTTTCAGCTCTGCACAAACTCATTGTACTAGCTCTGTGAGAATAACTTCTTTTCTAGGACACCTTTAAGCATTTCTGGATGAGCTATAACAATTTTGTTGATGCTTGCACAATGTACTAGGAGGGAGCACAGAGAGCTTCATGCCAAAGAGAGTTAAAACTCTTCTAAACTAGAATAAATAAAAGTTTTGTTCTACTTAATTTGGGTTATGAGCAAGACCTTGGATCACTTCCTAATTTGACCAGGCTGATTTATTCCCCCAAAAAAGCCTTGCTGGATGCAATCACCCTAACATCAGGGTAATGCTCAGCTTCACACACATCACAATAACAGTGACAGAGACCAGTGAATGTCCTCACATGCACTGGCAGCTCCCAGCTCTGCAGGCACTGGATGGCCTGACAGGGAGAAAGCTGGGACCTTGACACTGTTCAGACTAATAAGCACATGCTTGACTAAGATTTGAAGAGCAGTTGTAATTGCCCTCTGCATTATTTACTGCTGCCATGTACAAACACAGTGGCAGGCCCACGTTTCTGGAATATCCAAGCAGGAAATTCAAGATATTAACACGTGCCTCCCCCTCACATGCTGGGGGCCAGGGTACACAAGTTATCAATTTTTTTTTTCACACTTCCTCCCTCCCCTCCCTGGATCACTTCTGACAATGTAATTCTGCAGCTCGATCTTCTGTGAAGTTTTGAACAAACTGTAAAAACTTATCTTCCTCTTGGAGGGCAGAAGGAGGTATTTGCAAATCATAAAGATTGCATTTGCATAGCCTAGATATTATCAGCTAATATAGAAATGTAATACCTCTTCTTAGTATACCAGCAATATCTAACCCATCCTAATTTCCTGTTGTTTCTTTCAGAAGACGGCACATCAGAAGAGCTGTGGCAGCAAGTACGTCCTTCAACAAGCTGGAGATGTTGCACAGAGTGCTCCTGCACTCACATCACAGGAGTTTCTGTGGAATGGCCCCCATAATTTCTTTACTGAAAGAGTTATTTGGCATAGGAACGTGTCGCCCGGAGCAGAGGTGGAGTCTCCTTCCCTAGAGGTATTTAAGAGTCAGGTAGACATGCTGCTTAAGGATATGGTTTGGTCAAGGACTTGTCAGTGTTAGGTTAATGATTGGAGTCAATGATCTTAAGGGCCTTTTCCAATCTAGGCGATTCTGTGATTAGATGCCCGTTAACAACGCTTCCCTTTCCATTGCTTCAGTTTACTCCAGCTGTTCAATGTGCAGGAACAGCAATGGCCTGTAGCCAGACAGACTTGACTGAACAGCATAGTTCTGCTCAAGAAGTTTGCATCATCAGGAGGTACAGTTCTTCATTCCTCTCAGAGAAAAACCACCCCCTCCCCAATGGCATTTTAAAAATCCATTGCAGAATTTGCTGGAACCACTTCCAAAGACAGAAAGCACGTTGTCAGTATGAAAGACTAAACTGCAATGTAACGAAGAATGAATGCCCACTTTTGTGCAGAAACGCAATCCTAGAAAGCTACAAAAACATTAGGCAACAACAGCTCTTTTATTTGGCAGCAATACTGCCCTCGTGTTCAGTCCAGTTCACCCAGTAAGACAGCCCCGGATCATTAAAGATGATCTCATCGAAAAGCAGCTCCTACTAAGTTTTCTTGCAGAAGAGGCTTTAACCGCCTGCCCTGATGCAGCCTGAGAAGGAGCGATGTTTGCTCAGCACTTTCTGGTGGTTTCACAGTCAAAGCCAGCATTCCCAAGGCCTGAGATAATCAGGCAGATGAAGTCATGGACTCCGGATGCTTCAGAGAGAGAAATGGATTGTAGGGGGAGGGATGGGAGACCACATTTAGCGTTTTCACCAGAAAAGGAGAGGGGAAAAAACCTGAATATACCCCTTTTAATGATTTGCTATATGAATCACATGCTGGCATTACCAACAAAATAGTATTTGAAGGGATGAACCATTTAACGCCAGGAGAAGTCAGACTCAGAGGCCTGAAGACAGGCACTGCAATGGAGTGCCGAGGCCGATGAGCTCTCTCAAAGGAGAAAGATCGTTGGTGACTACAGAAGGAGCCTAAAGCCAGTGACTTCAAGCATCACCTTGTTAACACTCATACCTCTTTCAAGGACGGAAGTGCTAACGCTAGTCAATGGTACCTGGAAATAAAAAGTGAACCATGTGCTTACAACAAACCCTTGTATCTTGGAGCCCACTGCAGGCACAGGCCAGGGCAGAGGAGTGCAGAGAGCTCTTGGTGGGATACTTCCAAGGCAGCCCGAGGCTGGGAAGCAGCCCAGGACAAGAAGAGAAGGCTGAGAGGAGACCTTATCAATATCTATAAATATCTAAAGGGTGGGTGCAGGGAGGATGGAGCCAGACTCTTTTCAGTTGTGCCCAGTGACAGGACAAGGCAACGGGCACAAGCTGGAAGACAGGAAGTTTCATTTAAATATGAGGAAGAACTTTACTGTGAGGGTGACAGAGCACTGGCACAGGCTGCCCAGGGAGGTTGTGAAGTCTCCGTCTTTGGAGACTTTCAAAACCCACCTGGACACGTTCCTGTGTGATGTGCTCTAGGTCATCCTGCTTTAGCAAGGGGGTTAGACTAGATGATCTCTAGAGGTCCTTTCCAACTCCAACAATTCTGTGATTCTGTCATTTTGAGATACTGATAACCACAAATATTTCTGAAGGTAACTGGGGTTTTAAGAGCTCTTGGGTTTCGGACTTCAACTCTGATTGCTTAAGAGAAATAGAGTTTCCAGCCCTCTCTAGAAAAGCCTGTACTAGTTGCTTAAACACTGAAAACATTGTATTGACCTACTCCTGAACTACTGTGATTTCTTTGTATATTCATCTCTGCCTGCAAGCCCTCCAGCAAGGGATCTGGCCTCACACTGCAGCCTATTTCTGGCACTTACATTGCAATTATTATAATGGACAGCTTTCTTTTCAGATCGGGGGAGAGTCTGGTGAAAATCCTTTCCATTTGCACGTGTTTTCAATCATTTTTTCCTCCTTACACACATGCATCTCTTTCCAGTTCAAAAACACATCATTTCCCTGCAGATAGCACAGCTGGATGGGTAGAGCTCATTACACTGTTAGAGCTTCTTTTCTTCAAAATTTTTTATTTTCGGTTTAACTCCTGCTTTATGTTTTCTTCCACCTGAGTACGGATTATGGACACGGTCTCTGCTGCTGGATGAAACTATACTATATTCCAGTTATCCACTGCATATTAGAAACAGACACCCCTGGATAAGCTGGAAAAGTCCCAAGAGACTGTTTTTGGAAGGAAAGCCCCTGCCAGGTGCCACACCAGAATTTCTCTCCGTACGAGACAGGCAGCCGCAGTCGAGTTTAATTCACTCCTGCTGCCGCTGAAATGGCAGGATAAAACTTTAACAGCGAAAATAGTTTATGCTTAGGCGTTCTAGCCGTGTATAAAACACAGCTAGCACGTCTGTTGTCAAACACCCCGTCGTCACTCGCCACATTGATTTCACTTCATGCTGAGTCTAGTGGCAAAATCCCAGCGCTAATGAAGTTAATGGGAGTTTCACCACTGGCTTCAAGAGGGTGGGGATTTCTCAGAGACTCTTCAGTCATAAAATTCCTTCTGCTCACCTCTGAGCTTAAAGACTGTGCCCATTACACCCAGCACGGAGGCTTTGGGGCTGATCCAACATCCTTTTAAGTTAATGGAAAGGCTCCCACTAACTTTAATGAGGACTGAGATGGATGGTTAGTGGATGACAGCATTTTATTTGAGAGGAAGATGTTGTTCTACAGCCACTTGCTTTGTCTTTTTAACCCCTCACGTGCTTTTTTATGCGCCTCTCTTACCCCTCTCTTTTGATCTCAGTTGTTGCTGATAATGATTTTTTCACAAGTAGGGGAAAGAAGCCTCCCATCATTATCACTCAGGTTTTTACTCTTCCCTCCTCTACCATTTAATGTGAGCAGGAACTACCGAGGAAGTCTGAATAGCAGAAGGAGCAGACGCACTCAGGAGAAAAAAATATAAAGATAGAAAAATGCAGTGGAAAAAAAATAAAATCTGTGTAACTGTCGTTGAGAACATCACACAGTCTCAGTTATGCCCGCAGCTTACAGAAACCTCTCTGCATTAAGGTAATGTCTTTTGCTGGGAGGAGACATGAGTAGGCAAACAGTTGTGACAGAGGAGTTATGCTTAAGAGAAAAGTATCACTTTTGCACCAATGCCAATTAATAGATCTGAATTAATGCTCTTCCTTTTCTGCATGACTTATCCGTAGAGATTCATTCCTCCTCCCGATCCTTTCTGTCACCCCTCTCCCCCTCTTCTCATTGCATTAAAAACTCACACTTGGGTATTTGGGCTTTCTCTTGTTCACTTTTTCTTCAAATACTATTCTACAGGGCACCTCCTTTAAAGAGGCTTGCTTATATCTTTTACTACTACCCGTTTACGTTAAACCCCAGCCCTACAACTGGGAGGCAGTTTCCCTCATCCTGGATGAAGCAAGACAGGAAAAAAGAGGTTGCAGTGATAATCCAGGTAAATTAGGTTTGGTTCAAGTCTCTGAGCCTGCAGGAGGACTTCGGATGTCAGCAGGAGCTAGATGACACCTGAAGCCCACGTGAACATCACGCAAACCTTCACTGTTTCTTCCCAATTGCTGGCATGAAATAGAGATTTTTTTGTATATTTCACACCTTTATTTTTTTTACCATTCTTTTTAAGCCCTCTCCTCGGTATTACGGCACACTTGAAAACTGAGCTGAAAATCACATGGCCTTGTGTAGGGCTGAAACGACAGCCACAGTAACCTGAAGCATCAGCCAAGGAGTTTTAATTCTGTGCCACTGAAAGGAAACGCTGTTCAGTCCTGGCCTTCCTGCCCTTAAGCCCCCACATCCTTTGTTTTATTCTCAGAGCAGTGTATTCAAATGGAAATGAATAATCATCAGCTCAACAAAATCATTAATCCCTTGTAAGCATGCTTCTGCATGAATCTATTAATTCTCATTCCCAAGTTTTCAGAATTAGTGATATAGTACAGGCTACCTATTCTCTTTAATTAAACAACTTTCCACTGTTGAAGAGGGTGAGATATTTCATCAGTTAACAGCATGCACAATCCTCATGAAGAAAGTTTTCAGGCTTGCCTGACACACAATAAAACACCGCCATCAGCGGAAGTTTCTTAGATCACATTAAATCCCACTTGTGGCAAGAAGCAGCAAGAGAATTAACTCCCTGGCATCTTTATGACATGTACCTTAAGAAAGAATTCCACAGTTCAGATTTATATTGAATATGTTCTGCACCCTTCTTCACAGACTAAAGCGTGGCTCAGATTAACGCAAAAATTGCTTATCACCCAAATGACAGCAAGCCAGTGACCTATGGCAAGCAGTTTTGCAGCACCAATGCCATTTCACGTGAACAAACATCCATCCAGTAGTGCCATTGGCCACGCGGTAACTCTGGCAAGAAATCTAGGTTGCAGAGGGATACGCTGTCTCAGCAGTGCTGAAAAAAAAGAAGAGATGAGCTATGCTAACACTTCTCAGTGATGCAAAGTGTGGGGAAAAAATGGGAGCTCTAAAAGGCCGGTGGCAGAAAACACAGTACCTTTTATTTTTCTAATTTCTTTTAAAATTCCCTCTATTTTGAGTGGTTTACAGCAAGTGTATACAGTGTACAGAAGTAATATTGTTGTATTTTGTGATGTTATCGTTCTTATAAATAGGAAATGGAAACATGTCACTCTGTCAAGAAGTGACTTTGACACATCCGACCCAAGTAGAGGTTTTTTAATGGTGTCTCATAAGCAGGCCCCAAGGTCGTTCTTTTAGTTCTACTTGTAAATGAGAGTTCTCATGTACTAAGCACGCAGATACAAGAGAAGGGCACAACCCTGAAAGCATCAGGACAGTGTAGACTTTGGGGGTCCATTTGACAGGGGTGCCCTAAATCCATGCAGGATCATGACACTGTTCACATGGAGGAGCTCGGGACTGCAGGGGAGGTGAATGGGAAAGCGGAGCATGGAGCAAGTGGACTTGCTCAAAAGAGCTCAGGAACTGAGCTGGGGCCCAGAACTGAAAACAGGTGACTGCTTTGAGACTTTTAAGCTTTTAGGTCACTTTGAGCAAGCTTCCCTTAAGTTATCCATTGAATCATAGAATCATAGAATGGCCTAGGCTGGAAGGGACCTTAGAGATCATTTTAATCCAGCCTCTCTGTCGTCAGGGACGCCACATCTCAACTAGATCAGGCAACACATGGGGACCGAACGGGAATCGAACTCGCGTCCTTGGCGTTGTTAGCACCACGCTCAACTGATTGAGCTAACCGGCCCCCTAAGTGTGTGCAATGCAAGCCATCCCCAAAAGTCCTGGAGGCTTAATAGCATCCTCTTGATGGAATCAGATTACAAGGAAAACTTGGGTCATCCAAGAAACATCATCTAATAACAAAGTCACCTCTGGCAGTCCCAGTGGACCACAGCGTAGGAGGCTGTGAATCACTGAAGATGTGGGAAAATGGCAGCAAGAGAAAGAAAGAAAAAGACCAGTTTGCAGCAGATAAACAGGTGTAACCTCGTTAAATCCTTCCGCGAGTAGTTGTCAGAACCTGATCCCTGCCTGGAAACTTGCTGCTTTTCTCTTCAAGTAGCCAAGCTCCGATACTAAACATCTTATAATTAATTCCACAGTAATTACTGTAATATTAATCGTGTGAATCCAGCCACTAGAGAAGAAAGGAACATCACTAAACAGGAAGAACAGAGAAGCCGAAACAAAAAGAAACCAAGAGGAATAAGCTGCCAGACTCGAGCCAAGGTTTGTGTTATATCGCTATACCATCTCGAAGCTAAACATCAAAATGCATGAGATGACGGAATTGAAAACAACCATTCATAATCTACCCTTTGAGCTCATTCACGTATTGATAAAGTTTTCACTACAATGATCCAACAAGCGATGATCAAAAAACAAGTCCCAAAATAGGGAATATGCTACAGGACTGTCTGCTCTGTAATTCCAGAAGGCTGAGGAAAAGTATGCTCCTATACCCAAAATTTATTTTTTAATGCTAGCTTATTATAGACACACAAAATGTGCAAAATCCCTATGGGATGAGAACGTAAGGTCCAAGAGCACAGGCACAGTAATACTGTAGTGTTCCTTGGAGAGCTTGAACATTATTCAAAATGTAAAATAAAATAAACAAAACAAGAAAGCAATAGCATCGTTTTCTTCTCCAACCTCAGGTTTTTAAGTCCAGAAGAGGTATAATATTCTTTAAATTCTTAATAGTAAGAAGTTTTGTCCATTAAAAATATATATTTACCACTTAAACCACTTTCCTCTAGCCAGGATAAAATAACATAGGAAAGTGATCTCTAGAGTTGGAGGGCTGAATTTTAATAAGCACAAATCTGGGAAAAGCCACAGTGATTCTGCAGCAGAAATCCTAGAAAGTCTGGTTCAGTTCAAGAACAGTGCAATAGTTGATACCAAAGTAAGCACTAAATCCTCTTTCATATGATATTTTCTTGGCAGATTTGGCACCATCTTCACTTTTTATCCTTTTTGCAAGATTGGTAAAGTAAATATGCTTTGCCTATGATAGTTTAGAAAACACAGATGTGTAATTCAGTCAGCTGCTCTGGAACAGAACTTAACATTTCTGATCCACTCTATTCTCTAAAATTAGGCCTCTTAAAATCATAAGGCTAAGTGCCTTAATACTTTCTGATATCAAACAAAAGTCAGTAAGAAATGAATTGCGTTAGTTTGATCCAAAGCCAAGTCTAGTCACTTTGATCTTTCCATTAAATTTCAGCCTGCCTTGGTATAAGCCTTTAGAAAACATGCAAAGTAAATGTTGATGCTCTTTGTAGTTATTGCGTAACGTCATGAGGCTCTCTGCAAATGATTTGCTTTTTTTGTGTCTCAGGTCACGGCCGCTGCCAATTAAAAACTGAAGCATTATCAAAGTAACAATCAGGGTGCCACATAAAAAATAGGAATCTGCATGCAGTATGTAGTTATGAAATGCAGTCATGTACCCAAAGGACCAGCCAGAAGTCTACAAAACCATGTAAATTACTAAGTAAGCACTATCATGTTCTAACACCTAAAGGTACGTTGTTAAAATATATCTATGTGTGTGTATATATATAATCTATCTATGTAGAGGGACATGCATGCTTACCACTACTGGCAGCATCACTGAGGGTCAGCAATTTTGCGTCTGTGCTTGCATAATAACACAAAAATCTTGCTGAAGTACGTTAACAAGGTTGTATATGCAACACATGGTGAGCGTAAATTGTAAACATTTACCAGAAGACAGTACCAAGACTGGCCAGTTTCCTGAGTTCTCAGGAAAGAAATTGGGAGGGGAGGAAGGTCTGTCAAACTTTCCTACAGGCTGGAAAGGCTTACAGGAAGGGTGAATGACATTCAGAGAGAGAAGCCTCTTAATTAACTCTTCCTATTTTTGCAGTCTATCTCAGGCTGTCTCAGATGAGCATGAAAATCTCTAGCTGCCTAGACAGAATTTATCATAGTTTAATTTCAAATGACTATTCCACCTAATTTCCACTGACATGAAACTAAGCTTTTGGGAAAATATCTCCACTTTCTTTTTCAGGCCAGTAAATGACGGATGTGATTTTCACCCCTGGGAAGCACAGAAGTTCAATGCCCTGGGAAGGATTAGCTCAGAGCACTAAGCTACAAGTTCATAACTGACATCTATCCCTGGCCTGGGAGGAGATGGGTCCCATTCATAAGTCAGAAGGTCCCACAAGAACTGATGAAGAACCAATAAATTGACTGGGTCAGTCAACACCACTAACAATAAAGGTTTATATTATTCTAGATTCATTGCTTTTGCGACAAGCACATTCTCTTAGTTTGGAAACAGAAGCACCACAGAGAATTTCAGTGCTTTTCAGGTCTTGCATTGCCCTAAGGTATGTGTGCTGGTAAGTCTACTATTACAACTGGAGAGCCAGCACAGCCATTAAGACCTCTGCATTGAAAAGAGCAAACAGGGATCACATTTTATCATCAGCTCCCAATCCAA
The DNA here is from genome assembly GCF_000703405.1 of Apaloderma vittatum. Taxonomy (NCBI): domain Eukaryota; kingdom Metazoa; phylum Chordata; class Aves; order Trogoniformes; family Trogonidae; genus Apaloderma; species Apaloderma vittatum. The sequence goes on from NW_009725581.1 coordinate 57,422, forward strand.
CTCAGTTCTATGTGGATGTGGAATGACACAGGCTCAGCAGTCTCATACTGCTCTTCCACTGGAGACGGAGCAAGCCTGTGTCTTCTGGGTGCTGATGGCATCCAACACGTTCCTCTGGTTATGGCAGTAGACAACCAAGTTCTCTGGCTGGCATGTGTGTGACTAAACAAGTGCAGCCACTTTTCATATTGAGTGGGAAAGGCCAGTGGGAGGAGAAGCAGGCTTAAGGCATTTTTTTTCCAAGTATCAGACTTAGTTGGAATAAACAACTATCGAGGCTGCAAAACAGATCGCAGAAGGGATATGTGTCCCCAAGTAGTCAGCGTGGTGGGGAAGGTGGAAGACTAGAGGACTTATTGCAATAATCACGGGCATCACTAAAACTGTTCAAACACCAGCTGTCTCTTCAGAGAGCACTGAGCTCATCGAGGATTAGTTACCCCTGTGCAATCTAGGGCAAGTCTGCACTCATGTTCAAATGTAATCAAACCTTTCCCCAGTAATCACCCTGCTGCAGAAACGTGCACCAACTCTGACAGGATAAGAGAGTTAGTTCTGGAAAAAATGAGATTTGAAGAAACCTTTTAAATGCAGGGAAAGTAACCAAGTGCACACACATCCATCTGGGACAAAGGGGATTTCTTAGATGTCTTTATTTCCTGCTGCGGAAGCAAGGGGCTGACTGCTTGTCCAAACCCACTGCTGTTTATACCTGCTCTCTGCATCCTGAGACAAAAAGCAAGAACTGCTTCAGAACAAAACTGAAGCTCCTCTGGCTTGGGTCTGCCAAACCCAATCCCTCAGCAAGTGCCTTGTGCATTCATTTTGAACTTGCCTCCCGCTCACCGGTGCCAACATATGTATCATCACACTTGCGTGGGTGAGCTTGCTCCTAATGGCGTTATCTGTCACCGGTTCTTTTATGATGCTTCATTTCCATGGCTCCTCGGTGTATGCTCTTTGTCTGCTCTCCATCATCATTGTACAGTGCACAGCAATTATTTTGGCTGCTCTCTTCAGTTTGAGCTATTCCTTCCTTTTGTATGTGAGCTGGAGGGTATTTTTCTTTTATAATTAAAGACCTTTATTTACAGTATCAGGATTTTGAATGAAGATTTACAGCAGATCCCATAATTACAACAGTCCCAATAAACAGTATGAACTGTCATTTACAGCTACAACACAGTGTTACAGTTATATGCCAGCATAACATCTCCTCCATGTCAGCCTAAGTATGCCTCAATGCACTTCAAGCAAGCAGGAAAGGAGGGGCAGGCAACCATCCCCAAATACCAAGATAAGAATTTCACTGTCTCTGTTTTGATGAGCACACTGTGTGACATTTGAGGTAAATGTGCAGAAATGTTGACCATGTCCCTTTCCCTTCCCCATTTCAGAGTTGCAGCTGCTTAGCCTGTTTGAGAATCAAGCCTTCAGCAGTGAGAACACACGCACTGAAGCCCTAAAGTCAAGTTGCTGATTCAGGCTGGGATGATATCGTCCAACAAACCATCTCTGCGAGTGACAAGAACAGGTTTGCCCAGGCAATACAGTTGCTTGATGGCCTGGTCCTCACCGTGCCCACAGCACAAATTCAGCTCCACCTAGGAAACGTACCTGCTACTCTGCAACCTGGATGTATGAGAAAAGGGTTTTTTTTCCCCGTGTTTTTTTTTTTTTCCCTGTTCATTATGTAGGCTCTGAATATTAAGGGTTGAAAACTGAAGGAGAGTAGAGGTAACTGGAGAAAGAAAGAAGGACCTGAAAAACTGGACTTTTAGGGCACAAGAGAAGACAGAGGAGGAAAGGAGAAAAGGTAAGGGTAGGAGATCAAGTGCAAATGGGGCAGGAAGGCAGCACTGAAGAACAAAAGCACAGGACAAGCAGGATTCCTGAAAACTCAACCAGATCAAAAGGAAGCGATGCCAGACCACGTGCAACAGCATTAGAAAACATGTAAGAAAAATATATTCATCTGAGTGAACATAAAATCATTGCAATTAACAGAAAAATAACAAAAAACCAAGCTAGATAATTGTGTGGTGCCCTATCCTCAGAGATTCAGCACTGTATTTAGCACACGCAGCTTGGTTCCAGACATATTTCTGAAGGTGGTTGGGTTTATTTTTCAAAAATTCTAGGTGTATTGCAGAACTAACATTCTGCTAACACTGAGGAAAGCAGTCTCCTCCTTCCATTGGTAACTAAAGTAGTTCCTGGCGCCGCATTACATAATAAGGTTCTCCATTCTCACAGTTTTAAAATGACTCTCAAGCATTTACAGAGTGATTTGATTTAAACCAGAACTGTAACCTGTCCTCTTTTTTTGTTTCTTTTCCAAAGAACAGCCAGAGCTCATTCCATTACCACAAACTGCTTCCAAGAACTAGTATAAAGCAAGAAAGCACCTTTCGTTCTTATTTCCCCTGCCACAGATCACACATTTCATCAAGAAGGGTAATATCTGCCATCAAGTCAACATTGGATGGAAATGTCATTGTTCCAAACGGTCCACAGAGTTTCAGAATAACAGCAAGGAGACTTCCCCACAAGTAACAGGACTGCCAGAACTAGACGCATATGCATCTTTGCAGAAAAGGTGAAGAAGAAAAAAAGAGAAAAAAAAAAAAGACAAATTTGATGTTAATTTAGGGAGACAAGTCTCAAAGACCATTGCTAAAAACACAAGATACTGCCATCAAGAGGCCCACAATTGGCAATCTAACGCTCAGCACATGGAGAAGGAGTGAGCTGAGATTGTGGACTTTTGAAACATGCTCAGACTTCTCATTTTTGCACAAGAGGTTACACCAAAGAACATCAGAAGCCCGACAATGTAGGCATGCTATATACTGCATCAGAAATACAACTAAAAAGAAATGACATAATTTATCTTAAACCATCCTGAATTTCACAGCAGAATGGTTTCACAGACACAAGCCAGAGAAGTGGCACATTTAATCAAAGCTACCTGTTAGCACCTGAAACATCTCTGTGCCTTATTAACACAGAACATCACATACTGATAATATCAGCACCCACTGCTGAATTAGTAAGGGCAAAACCAAAAAAATAACTGGATTAAAAGAGTTCTCTAATGCACCCATCCATTACTGGTGAAAATTCCTTCAAAAACTTCCTCTTCACCCTGAGCTCTGTGCTCAGTCCAAGCCAGTTTGTTAAGAGGCTTGACCACCAACCTCTGCTACGAGGACAGGCTGAGAGAGCTGGGGTTATTCAGCTTGGAGAAGAGAAGGCTCCTGGGTGACCTAATAGCAGCCTTCCAATACATGAAAGGGGCCCACAGAAAGCTGGAGAAGGGCTCCTTACAAGGGCCTGTAGTGACAGGACAAGGGGCATTGGCCTGAAACTGCAAGAGAGTAGATTTAAGTTAGATATAAGGAAAAATTCTTCACCATGAGAGTGGTGAAGCACCAGAAGAGGTTGCCCAAGGAGGTTGTGGATGTCCCACTCCTGGAAGCGTTCAAGGCCAGGTTGGATGGGCGTTTGAGCAACCTGGTCTGGTGGGAGAGAGGTGTTGCAACTAGAGTTCAACTAGAGTTGCAACTAGATGATCTTCAAGGTCTCTTCCAACCTTAACCATTCTATGATACATTACAGAAATCTCTGCTGTCATAATCACACTCTTCAGTACGGAGACAGGTTATGCCAGCACAAAGTCAGGCTGATGCCAGTGCAAAACCAAGCAGCGTGGAGGAGTATCCCACTTTTCACTGGGATTTAAGCTTGCAAGGATTTTTAGTAGAAAAGCTGCCACAAACACCCGTACCCTTCATTTTTGTTAGGGCCGCATCCACTTTCCCTCCTGCAGTGCTAATTCCTGGAACTGACTTCTGGAAAAACACTGTACACTAAAAAAGGGTTAAGTGCCATTTCTACTAATTAGCTATGCATATTCAAATGAAAATAAACATTGCAATTCTTCAAAGAGAAACCATCAGATACTTGCTTCATGATGCCAGGAGCCTGCTCTCTCTGTTTGCTGATGCCCTTACCCGTGATTCTTTATGGACGTATTATCGTCATCATCTACAGACTTAGTATTCCAAACATACCAGCTGCCCACAACTGAAGGGCTTCTTTGCATTACAAATTATAATTGCACTGAGTGCACTACTGGTTCTGTGACATAAAAAGGAACAAAAAAAATGAATAAAAAATCACCAAGCTTATTTTAACTCGTCAGAGCTGAACCCAGGTGAAAAGCTAAGTCAGTAACCCACAGAACCCACTAATTAATCACCATATAGATGTATGTATCCAATCTAATGGAGATCAAAATTAAAAAGAACAAAAAAAAGTAACCCATTATTTACCACCACAGTTTCAATTACAGCTGGGAGAATAACTCCTGTTAACATATTCTCTGTGGCCTGGCTCACACCCAAAGAGATGCTTCTCAGGAGGAAGCTCAGAAGCAAAATTTGGCTTGAACACTGGAGCGAGACACCTCTTTTGAAGCCTTCCCTCAAAAAAACCCCACTACCAACAAAAAAGTCTCCAAAAATCACAGCTTGCCCCTTCTGAAGTTTATTAACTATTTCCTGGAGTAGGACATTGAGATTAACAATTTTATCTATCCATTCCTTTGTTAAACTGGACTAAGACAGTATTACTTTGTTATCTTTTGTAATTCATCATGTATTAGTGCCCTATCATCAACTTGAACTCCAAACCAAACTCACTTAAGAAAATACAATAGAACCTTTCTTATCCTTTACTTTTCCCTCATAACTGCGGAGTCCCACTGCTGAAGATAATCTGTCAAGTTAAAAAGTCTTTTACTTTCTTTTTTTTCTTAACCTCCCACTCCTAAAATGTTTAATATTACCCCGTATGAAAGAAAATGAGAGGAAAAACTTGTCTAATCTGTCAATGGTTACATGCCACTTCTGTTAGTCAGCTTCCGTATGAGCCTGGGTAGATATTTCAAATAACAGCAGGGGAGACAACCTATTTTATGACAAGAAAAGAAACACCAAGAACATGCCAGAAAAACTTGCATTTTAAAATAGAAAAGTAGCAGAGGGTTCGAGAGGCCTGCAAAGGACTAGAAAATAGTACAGTTTTAAGGATATTATATATAAGTTATATTTCACATTGAGTCAATTTAGGTCAAAAAAACATCCTGTGTGTTTGATTTTCCAACAAACTCTAAATATATCCAACAGGTACAGATGAGAATACCCACCTAAAACAGAGAAAAAGACACTAAGCTACTGCTTTTGCAAGACACTTGCACAGGAACATACACATGACAGGCACATTTGGGTTGCAGCTGTAGTATATTTTCTAGAACAGTACTGCACAACTGATTTGTTACTTAAAAGCCTAGGAGCAACTAGGGAATGAATAGCAACATGTACCTGCATCCTCCTTTTACTCTCGAAACCTTTTTTTCATGTGGTCTAGCTGATCTGTAACACTAGTCAGGACTACACTCCATATCGTTGCTGGTTTACATGTTTCCACTTCTTAAAAAAGGCATCGAGTTTTCAATGTACTGAAGAGAGAGGAATAGAAACATTCACAGTTCCTAGTGCATTTTGAGAGCTGAGAGTTATTTTAGCAATACACCTTTCACAGCTTATCAGTATAAATATGTTAACAAGCTTCCATTTAAAAATGAGTCATCCCATCCTACTGGAGTAAGAAAACAAAACTCATCAAATTCTGGAGATTGTACAGGTTTCATTTATCTCTAAATCACTGAATTAAACTAGTTGAAGATCAAGAAGGAACAAAAGCCCTTAGAGTTATTCAGTAGCTTTTGTCAAGTAAATTGCCAGACCTAATCCAAAAAAGTGTGATCTCTTTCCCAGTTTTTGATTTATAATTTAGGCAAATTTTGACTCATTTTTATAAGTAAAGTTGTGTAGCTGTATTTTAGAAGTACTTCGACTTTGTGTTGTAACAAAAATTATCATTCTAAGTGTGGAAGAACTGTATTTCACCCTAGTGAAACCATTAAACCAGGCAGCAAACTTTACTGTATAGAAAAGATACAATAAAGGCTTGGAAGAACAGCTGTAAACTTTAAGGATTTCATATAAACTTATGAGACAAAAATATTTGAATAGAGAACATTGAAATAAATCATTCAAGAACAGCACTTTACAATCCGATCGTATAGTCCACATTCACGTTAATTACCCAACCACACGCCTTTATTGCCCCTCTCCAAAAGCAAAGACTAAGGCAAACCCTCTAAATCAGGACAGCTGTGGCTACCTGGCACCCGGCTGTGCAGGACTTTACGGACAGATGCTCCAGGAGCAGCTGTATTAAAGAGTTTCTGCTGTATTTCTCTGCAAGACCCTCCTGCTGAGGCTCAGCACCACGCCATGCACTCATCCTTCTCCCAATATGAATCTGCCCAGCAGCTGCCTAGCCTGGGTCCTGGGTAGAAGCCTGTGTGCGCTTATCTGCCAACCAGTGTGAACCTTGCAGCTCTCCAATGTTTTTTTGGCCAAATACTGCCATCACTAAGAGCAGCACGGCCACATAGGCACTTGCGTGGGGGTATACACCATGCTGGAGTGGCTGGTGTAACAAAAAGTGTGTCCACCCCTTGGAAAATGTCTCATACACTTATCCTTTCATAAGACTGAACTGCATAAAATCTGGGACCAAGGACTACATTGTTGGTATTTTTGAAGAACAGCTTCCACAGCATCCTTTAAATAAAACACCCTCAGAAGAGGAGTGCTACAGAACAGATGGGATTACGATGAGCAAGTTCAGAAGTGCCAGGATTTTGACCATCTTTTTGTGTCTACTCAAGGCAGGGCTATTCAGTGACACCACAAACGGTTGAGATAACTGGAAGAGCAAGCTCATCAACAAGCTCCTGGAACTAAAACCAGAAACCTGCATCTGAAATTCCTGACACCGCAGAGAAAGCACAGCAACTGCTATGGATTCAGACAACTCGTTCACATTCATATGGAAACATAGGCAAGACCAAAAAACATTAACAGCTGTAAAGGAATAATACTTAAAAAGTAGAACTGATGCACCTGTATGAGCCCGACATGATGGGAAAAGCCAGACTGAATATCATAAAGAAAAATCACCACTTCTACTCCATCAGAAATTATTTGAGCCTTTAATAAAAACTGCAGGTGAAGAAATGCAGGTCATCACAATTCCTCTCATCTGAAAGTAAAAACTTCACACTCTCAACTCCAAGCTTTGACAAAGAGGCCTTAAGTAGACAAAAATGAGGGTGAAGTTTCTTCAAATGATAGAAAGGTACATATAAAATAGGAAAATGATACTAAAATCAATGTATATCATCCTGTTATTAAGTAGTTAGTACCGAAGAGTGCTAATGCTTAGGCCCAATCTAGCAAATGAGATCAAAAAGGAAGCAAAACTTGCAGAAACTTATACCAATTAGAAAAAATGGGAACAACTAAAGAATTATTAATGAGTCTTGTTTCAAAAAAAAAAAAAAAAAAAAAAAAGACCAAAAACCAAACCAGCCCCCTGCCAAAAAGCAATGACCTTGAGCTAGTCATTCACAGTGCTGGGTCATAAATTAACTAACTGCTCCTAAAACAAAATACTTTTAACAATTCACTCCTCAATACACAGAAGCTGTTTACCAGAGGATGATGTAATAAGAATTCAAACTGATAGATCCATTAAAATACAAAGCATAAGGTAAAAACTTCACTTATTACATCTGTTTGATGTTCTAAGATTAGAAACAGGTTAGGAACTGACAGAGATGTAAAAAGGGAATATATATAAAAAAAAAGTGTGGAAAAAAAGGACCGCAAAAGTACGTGAAGGCTCTTGTAAGAGGAAACACAGGGAACATTGCAGAAACATGAACAAAGGGTAATTGCAGTAATCAGTTTACTGAAAAGGAAAATTATTCTCGTGTATCATTTTTTAAAGTCACTGAGACTGAAAAGCAATTTACTCAAACCTGAAAATGCTCATACAACATACAGCTGACTTTCTTAATGCCACAGCCATACTCGGCACATGCTTAGATTCACCTAAAGAACAAACTAGGTATTAGAAGGCAAAAACCTACATTCTCTGCAGAATTCACTTACGAAGGTTGAGCAGCAGCCCACTGTGGAGTCCTTCTGTAGGGAGATTGTTAACTGCTCCTTCTCACCAACTTCCTACGGAAAGCTTGTATAGTCTTAGAAGACAGCCATAGGTAAGTGCTCTTCAGGATAACACATGACCATTCTGGATTGCTCTGAATCCCTGCCTTCCTTCCTTAAGCTGGACCAAAGAGAAGTGTCACTGTCCAATTTTAGTTAATGCACATGCAGAAAAATACAGATGTTAATTCAAATACAGCTGTCAATTCAGATAACCTTACAGAAATCAGATTTCAAGAGCAGTAGGGAAATGGTACATGTGTAGAACTTCAGAAATTGTACTTGCCTCCGCGGTCTGAGCAAGACTGCAATTCACCTGCAGACATAGCAGTGCAGTCTCCTGGCAGCGGCAGGATTGACACCAAAGCAAGTCAGACAGCACTTGTGTCTGCTTCTACACCAGTTATGCATAGAGTTAGCCGAACTACCACTAGCTGAAATAGGGAATAGGCAAGGAAATGTTTTAATAGCAATAAGGTACTAGGAAATAGCTCCATCTTGCAGTTTTCTTTAAAGCTACGAACAGACTTACTTATCACAGAAATGAGTAACATGTTGCTCATTAGACACTGCCTCATATCAAACTGTCCTCCGCAGTCGCAGGAGGTGTTGTTGTTTTTTTTTTAGGCCACACAAATAGCAAGACAAACAAATTCATTACTCACTCTATTTCACCTTGCTAAAGTAACACCAGGACTACCACTCAAGGATAAATCCAGTACTCCATCATGACATAATACCTTTTTTATTACAATATCCAAAAAAACAAGTATGCAAGATTTTGAGATCTCACGATCTCTTCTTCAATCTCAGGAATGTGCCATCTAAAGACTGTATATTTAAACCACAAAGGAGTTTAAATGTAAAGAAAAGAGAAAAATGCATTTTCTTCATAAACATTCTGTGTGTCTCTTCCTACCAACCACGCCATCCTCTGTAAAACCCGAAGATTTCTTTCCGTAAAGCAAATATATATATAGTGTTGGTAGCCCGCCCCACCCCATCCCAGAATCAGTTTTTATTAATCTTCTGTATTAGTGTCAACAATCAGCTACAGATACATATTACTTTGAGAATTAAATACATAATCGTTTAATTCAAACAAGCAGAAGGGCAAGAGGAAAAAGCATTATGTGGATGGCACATTTGGTTGTAGATTACCAAAACATTCAGCCTTTACAATTCAATGATTCTTTCTCTAGTAATCAACTTTCAAATAAAATTTCTCTTTGTTGCAATTACAGACCAAAATACACTAGATAGTTTTCTTTTACTACAATCTTACCATAGTAGTTTAAGAAGTCCTATTACAAAATGCTTTTAATTAGTGTACTCTTTACAAAGAGTCAGAGAGGCAACGTAATAGCAGAGTACAGTGTAAAGAGTGCTTCTAGGAACTAGGAGGTTTTGTAATATACTACTCGGTAAGCGATATAGCTACAGAACTCACAGCCACAACTGTTACATCTACTCTCTCTCACTTAAGTAGCTGCAGCTTCAGTGCATTCAAACTGTGCCCGATGTCTCTGAATGGCGAGTTCTGCCTGCGTGAGCAATCTGAACAGGTTAACACTGGTTTGAATTGAAAACGCCCCTCCTTGATCTGAGCTAACTATGTAAACGTACACAGGAGAGGGGAGTTTTGAACTCAGCCGGGAAGGTGAGTGCTCGCCCCGGCCACCCAAGGGAAACTCTCAGCCTGAAGAGAGGTGGTTGGAGATTAACAGAACTGGAACACAAAAAAAGGCAAATGAAAAGAAAAAAAAGAAAAGAAAAAAGAAAGGACAAACAGCAACTGACAGAGCAAACACTTTAGAAAGAGCCTATTCCTTAAGCCTGCTTCAGATATTGCTCTGTTCTATAAAAGTGAATTTAGGACCTAAGGCTTGTAAGTTATAAGAGGCCCAGCTGGCCGAGTCCATCTTCAACGTCACTGAAGTGCTTTCACAAGATATAGCTTTTCCCCGTGTTCACTGGTGAAGATGGGAGCCTTTTTGTAGTGTTCCACCAACTCATCCATAGTATTAAAGCGACGCTGCCCAATACAATAGACATTGTCCACGAGCTGCACCTTGAAATGTTTGTTCTTCCCCGATGCCTTTAGAGATACCGAGAAGTCACTGGGCTGTTGAGAAAAATTCAAAAAGAAAAAAAAAGAATTACATAAAAGTGAACAAAATGAAGGCATCATTTTGTGCTTTCAGGAACAAAGTGTGTCACATAGTTGATGGTAATTTATTCCAGTCTTTGTTCCACAGCTCAGTGCTTTAGCTACTTAAGAAATCCAGTAGTCTATTATTCAATAAATAATTGCCATCATTATTAACATGCACAGTTAAGTCAGTTAAGTGAATGCTCCCCAGATGCACTGTCTGAAGTTGCCAATTACATGACTAAATTGCAAATATTATCTTAGTTACTCAATCTAGAAGCACAAGAATGTCAAGGAGAGTGGAAAAACTTTCATCATGTATTGTTTCCTTGCTAGAGAGTCCTGGAGAAAGCAGTTACTGCAATACTGCTTGGGTGAGATGAAGAAAATTCCCCTCTAGCTTCTTTTAGAGCCATGACCACTAGAGGGCTGTTCTTGCTTTGCATTGCAAAAGAAAAAACACATTCACCTTTCATCTTCATTACCACATGCGTGAGGAATAGTTCCTCCTATCAAGTACACATTTTTTGCCAAAAAAGATAAAGCCACAGAATAAAAACATAGCACAAATCTCACCACCCACAAATGACAAAATCTAAGGACTAATTAAGTTACTTGGGACAGAACAATTTCACATGATAAATACATGTCTTCATCTTGGCAATTGGCTGTTCTAACGAAGAGAGCTCTGTCGTTGAAACAGCCGGGATGAGACCGTTCCACCTTCAGCACCACATGCTGCCGTGGGAGGCTAGAGAGGACACACTGTCCCATCCTGCCAGCTGAACTCCCATCTCCAGCCAGACCCCTGCTGGCTGGGCGTAGGGATGGGAGCACAGGCTTTGTTTTGCGAGAGATGGCTGCAGGCAGGTGTCACCAGGAAAACAGAATAATAAAGAAATAAAAAGCACGCCCCAGAGTTTGTAGCAAGCACTTAATGGAGATAAATAGTGCCTGATGCGACTCTGGAGGTACTGCTGTAGGGTCTCTGCCTGCTGAAGGCATGGCTTCAGGCAGAAACCACTGAAAGCCTGTGCCAGACTTCAGACACAGTCTTCCTCCAGCCCCACTCCTCACACCGGCACTTTAGTCAGGCCAGGGCTGCGAGCCTGAACCCGTTCAGGCTAAACAAAACGCGCAAGGGGTTATATGGCACTGCCTTACAAATGCCTCGTGAAACCACAGCCTCTGGGAGTCCTCTATGCTGCATGTCAGAAGTCAGATGCACATTGAAAATATATATATATACACTCAAGGAAGCTGATGGGCAACGTTTTCTCGGGCACGCTGTCTTTTTCCTGCAATGATGTGGGTGTCTGCTTCACACATGCCTCCCATTCTGCCTTATCTCAAAATCTCATCCCTTGCATCTTCCCCTTACCTGTTTTAGTTCTTTTTCTGCCTTTCCTTCCTCTCTCTTGGCTCTCACCAGAGCAAACAAATCCCTGCTGTGCCTGCTGACCTGCCTCTGGCCCAACTCCCCAGGCTCACACCTCAGCTCTGGGCAGCAGCTCTTCCCATCTCGCACTGCTCGAGACGGCAGCTAGCTGCCCACACCTCTGAACTAGCGCTCTTCTACCTCAAGCCACTACATTCCAAGTCCACAAGCATCATTTATCTAAAAGTTATTTTACTTAACACCCACAGGAGACGTACTTCTTTCACCTATAACCCAGTGTTAGCAGGCCTTGGCCAGGCTACTACAAGCTCCATAAGGAAGGCTGCCTCAGGAAACCACCAGCTCAGAATACATTCAACACCCCTCATGACTGCCAAGAGGAGAGGACTGGCAAGGGTGGGTAAATGGGATGGATGGAAACATCCATCAAAGTTTATCTTTAGGGTTTCCAATGCTCCACTCAAGACATAGTTCAGGCCCCGTCATCCATCTCTATCTCCAAGCTTGAAAGCTGTTATTTTAAGCCCACTAGCTCTGACATTAAAGCCTTGCCTCAGAAGCAGGGCAAACACAGCTGCACAGAGCTCAGACCAAGACCGGTCTATTTCTAGCACCTGCCCCATTGGGTCACCCGGCTGTATGAACACCACGCTGTGACTAAGACCCCAAACACAGTGTGGACAAACCCTCTGGCAGCCCTAACCACACAGGCCTGGGGCCTGCTTCAGCGGCGGCAGCCCACGCTAACAAAGCTCTGCAGACACTCTGGACCCTGGGCTCACAGAGCAGAAATTTCGGGCACTGGTTCTGGGCAAGCGCACCGATTGCTGTGCTCTAAACACAAGGCTGCCAGGCAGGTCTATAGGGTCTCTCCTCAAGGAGAGCACTGAGGCAGTATTAGGGTCTGGCTGCTTAGGGTTCAAAAAACAAGATCAAGTCTTGCTGACCAAGTTCTGCTGCTTCCATGGGTGATGCTCACACAAAACAAAAACCAGCAACTAAAAGGCCCTCATTTAAAAGTAGAAGAGCTTACAAAAGGGAAGTTCATAATCTAAACCACACACATTTTGTCGTTTTAGGAACAGGAAAATGTTCTGACTAAAGTGTAAAAATAAGTGAAACAATAATTTTGCGCTCAACATAGTTGTGATGTTTTCTGACAAAGCACTATTGTTTTCATCATGGCAAAATTAGGACTTCTCAAAACTCTTTGTATCTGCTAAGAGACCAGCAAGGAGGTACTAATGACACACAGAGAGGTGCCAGAAAAGGTCTTAAGACCTCTGATCTACTGTCCTATGTCCCAGGTAATAGCCAGACTTAGATCTTTATGAGGTGATCTACACAATACATTAAATACTTTTCCTGCCATTATAACGTTAATGAATGAACATTCTCCTGAACTATTACCCCTTCTTCCCAGCCTCAGAGCTGCTAATTAGATTGATGTGTAAATAAAATATATTATCACTTATTTTGTCCAGAATATGTTATGAAGTTTATTTTTTGTAATCTGATTTAATTAAAAAAAAACAACAGCCAAAACCAACCAAACAAAAAGCAGAAAGGCTGATCTAACTCTTTTGAGAGCCATAATCAAGTACAAGGAGATGGAAGAGCTTGAACAGCTGTTGAAAAATTCTGAAACCCTTTATTAGCCTCAGCATAGTAACTTCCACAGGATTCAAGAACAGTTAGCAAAAGCAACTGGACTTGCATTTATTTTTATTTTGGTTCTTTCCCATTCTAACAAATGTGCAAAATGGTTAAAAAGGCTATTAAAAAAAAAAGTGTCTAAAGACTATTAAAAAAAAAAAGTGTCTAGATAAACTACTGCTCTTAACATTTCCATTTCAAAGTATGCTGGCTTGATACAGCTTGAATTGGTTCCCTGCTGTCCTCCTTGGATTTGCTCCAAGCCTGTTTATTTTATTTACTGTTTAAGCTATTTTGTTTCAACTGCTGGCCAATTTTTCTCCCTTCTCCATCTTAAATTAACTACCATATCTGAATGTTTGCACACTAACCTTTTCAGGAATAAAAGCCTCACATACACCAAATAAAGGCACATCAGAAGCAAGTTTTAATCTCCAAAACCTACAGAGGAGTTGATGATTCTGTAATAGAATTACAGAGCACAGCTTCATGGCAGGGAACCTGTGAGTATTTCTATACTGTTATAACTGGGAGAAGACTTAAACCTGAAGTTAAATCAATTTCTAAAACAGAAATTTGAAGATTAGCTGGTATGCATCTGCAGCTTTTCAGTCCAGGTGTAGCACTACTTTGAACTGTTTCATATTCCTTTATTTTAAGTCCTGCTTATGACTAAGATGATCATAAGCCAGTTGGTGCCTAAAGCATTTGGAAAACAACAGGTAGGAAGATGTTCCTTTAATTTTACTTAGGTCAGGAACTTCAGTGTATTTGCAAAAAGATGGAAAACTTCATCATGAAGACAAGTTATAAAATGATGTAAGGGGAAAACAAATGAAACTGGGAAACAAGGTTCCCTCTTTAGAATCTTAATTTAAAAATGGAGTCAGGAAACTTTACCATAAACGGCAATGCTTGAAAAAGTAATTCCCTCTGAAAGCCTTTTACTGAACCTGTAACTTTTTTCTTCTTTCTTTTCAGTCCAGTTCCACTTGGCAATGCCCCTCCTCCATGGAAGACATTCTCATGCACTCACTCTTCCGACTATGCTAAATCCTTTGAGCTCCCATGTGTGAGCCTGCCCTGGAGCTCCCCAACTCCTTCCACTTCCAAACCCAGGCTTGCTCTCACTGCTCCCTCCTATTCAATCACCTAGCCAAAAAAACCAAGTCACAGCTCAAAGGTCTAAGGTCAGGCTGGACAGAATCATCTGGGAAGGTTAAAAATTCCTTTTTCTACCCCTTCCACCTCATTTTGATATAAACAAAAATACTTCCTCTACGTAATGTTCACCATGTTCCAAAATTGAGGTTACACAGGTCAGATACGTTAAATGGCTCCATCGATCTTCAAACAGAGCTCTAATAAGATTTCTATTCTTCCGTTTAAAATAAGCCTCCAGGATATTTTCTTAAACCTGTTTTTAAAGATAAACTTTCTCCTCCTCTCCACTGTACTCATCAATCACAGCATGTCACAGAATATGACAAATGCTTCAGTTTCTGAGCAGTTGCCACATTTCACTGCTTCTATCCAACACTTGCAGGATTAAAACCCCAGAAAAACATAGGACACCCTGAACGCTACAGAATTAACACCTCAAAAAGCGTGAAACTCTCAACCGGTGCCTCCTCCCTCTACTGTCACCACTGTTGGACAAAGAGCACAGAAGCCACCTGCAATCTCATAGGACTGACACAAATCCAGTCGCACCTACAGTCCTTGGTATCATCTTAATACATCTACAATCTGCAGTATCATCTTATTACTAATCGGTTACTGTAATTTGATAGCAGTGACACTATTGGCAGAAGGCAGCCATTACTTCCTAATGAAAATTGCTTCTGGTATCGTCCAAAAAGTTGCAGAGCTCACTCATGTTAATGAACAGAACTGGTCTGAGAAAAAAATAACATTTTTCCTTCACAGGAGGACACCATAGGGCTATGAAGCAGTGGCGTTTGTCTGATCACCAGTTTCGCACCCACTCACAGCAGAGCGCAAGGGGACTGCAAGACCTGACAGAAGCTTCCTTTGAAGTCTAAGGGTGCCTGCAGCGCTGGATCTGCTGAGAAGCTAGAGGTGCAGTGCGGTTCCCCCCCTTCACCACTGGCCTTACAACCTATTTCTGCTTCCTGTTAGCTGCAGCCCTAGCAAGCACACTCACTTCCCATGGTGAACCTGAACAATAAAACCCCTTCCTTCCAAATTTGCTTCTCTCCCCAGTGGAATCCTAGATCTTCAAAGCATGATGATCACCTACTCAGCCCAGGCCAACGGTGTCAGCCAAGACTTGTTTGCCTGGTGTCAGGTACTACTGAGAGAACAAAAATCTGCCCTGCCTAAAGAGCCTGCAATTCAAACAGGATAAGAAGTGCTTGTACAGAGACTGAATAGATTAAATCTGCATTATTTGTTCAGGAGTACTACTTAAACGAGACAACAAACTTCAGTTTTTATCAGCTGAGCAGCCTGCAACAGAAAGAACAAATCAAGCTGTATTTCTAACGAGGTGTGTTCCACTTCCGTCTCCTCCTTTACATCTCCAAAACTAAGGTGACATTATCTACATATAACAGTTGGCAAAATGTTATCAGTAGGTAACCATGCCTGTTACATAAACTCTAAGCTTAAATGGTTCAAACAAGTTTATGCTTCTAATAATAGTATTTCGTAATTAATGAAGATAATCAGGCTCCTAGTTACTTGACAGAGTTAATCTCAGGATATTCTCCACTATGGCAGTATCTCTTAGATCTAAGTGTAACTGAGGAGAATATGTTTGGCTAAAGGAATCTAATTGTGAGACAAATATCTGATAAGTTAATTCTAGAGAAACACTGTAAAATCTTGCAGCTACTAAAATTTGAAATGAAAAAACATGACAGTCTCATCAAGTGAAAAGAGGATAATATAAACAATATAAACCTTCTTCTGTCCAAAGAGAGCTTTTCCATAGTTCAATAACAAATGCAAAGCTCAAAGAAATCAAAGGAAAACTTTTATATGGAGAACTTTTTGTAACTATGGTGATAGAACGCTACAGAAAACCCTAGAACAAGTCAAAAATCAGGCACAGGATTAGCAGTATAACTCACACTTTTATCTACAGGCCTTTCCAGCATCCACAGCTTTAATAAGTGGCTTCATAACCCAATGTAATGGGAAGTGCTGGTCTGGTGGAAGGACGAGCACACCGGGAAGCTGCCAACTTTGCTCAGTTCAGGCTGGTCTCTCTAATCAAGATCATTTGCTCTCATTACAGAAAGGCTCCTTGTGAATTTTAGCCACAGTGTGAACAGCTGCATGTGAAATCCAGCAATTTAAGAGTTATTCCTAAAATCTCTCTTTGTTCCATACACAAGCTTACTATACTACACCTGATACAGATCTTTTAAGATCTTTTTCCCAGTGCTATGAAGTATGTCTGCTTATTGCATCACTCCTGGCACACAAAACAACAAACCTAAACTAGCAATATCCAAAGCTTTTATAATTCACATACATAAACAAATTACGTGATGGGATGATACATATAAACAGACGAACATTCAAGATGTAGTAAAACATTTTTTTAAACCTAATAAAACCTGAAACTTTTAAGTATTACTGAGACAAAAGAGGCATTTACATGCATAACTACAGTTTTTCTCATTGTTCAGTTGAGAATACAGGATCTGCAAGATTAGATCAAGATTAGAAAATTACAAAACAAAAATAATAGAAGTTCCATAATTCAGCACATTTTTTATTTGCATGTGTGCCAAAAAACTTCTTGTAATACGAACTGAGTAGATTTTCTGGGATTCCAGTAAGTGTTAGATTCTGGAAACAACTTGAAGGCCACGTTCTGTATGAATCTTTTTGTGCTCCACAAGCAACTGGGGAAATTCCCCAGGAACAATGCAGTAACAGATTTGAAACTGCTTTGAATACAAGTGCATTTAGTGTTATGATGTCAGATTAAATTAAAAGGTTACCATGTCCTTTCAAGGAAATTTTGTTTACTGCAGAGGTAAGCTCTTAAAAGCAAAGAAACAAGTGCTACCACGCTGGTCAGTGTGACCTAGCACGTGCTGGAAAAAAAGCTGCACATTTTCGTATTTTAAGTAATGTATTAATTTTCAAATTGTCCCTCTGGCAATTTCCCGAAAGACTGAGGCAAATAGATAGCTACTGTCTCAGGATAACCAAAAATGCAGCATCCAGACTTGAAAGTGAGCTTCTACCTGGCGGGACAGACACACCACGGGTACGTTGCAGCCAACACACCCACCTGCCCCTTGCCAGACAGGATATCACCCCAAAAAAACAGCTGAACTACTGTAATTTAATAATTACCATAATCCTCTAGTGGCCTTCTACATTTTAGAAGACTGTATGTCCCACACCTCAGCCTTTTTCTTCTGTTGACTAAACAAACTTGATTCCTCTCAGCCTCTGTAAGTCACTCATGTTTTCTAAATTTCTGTTATTTCTTTCTGTTCTCTGCTGGTTTACTTGCATTCGCCTTCATTTAGAGATTACAGTTAACTAAGAGCAGAAATATGAACTCAATGACACAGAGCTTTAAAGAAAGAGTAGCTTGACAGCTCTATCTTGCCTTCTGCACAGCAAATTCATCAAGAAAATATGCCTGAAATTTAATCAGACAAACCTGTATCCTGAAAAGAAAAATGTTCAGGACTATTACAGAATTTTATTTTGTCAATAATGTTACAAACTATGTAGAAGTTTCAGGGAATAGTAAGAGACCTAACTTCAATACTACTAATAAGCTACTAATGCTTTCCAAAAACTAGAAACCAAAGTTTAATTGTATTTAGAAAATCCTGCAGGATGAACACCTTTCTTGTCTTTCAGCTGTTTTCCTGCTGTCACTAGCAGTCTCTGATCATCTCACTCACTAAGAGCCAACCTGCCAGACAATCCCAAATTTTAGCTTTGCATATGAGGAACACATGAAAAGTCAAACTGCAGCCTCAAATATTTATTCGTTTGTCCACTAACAAGTATCCTTTACTGCACAACACCTACTGAATCTGCCTGAATACTACCTTGGATTTTGACCTAATTCTAGGATCTCTTCTGAGCAGCTGAAATTGTAACTTAGGAAGAACAGAATCAGCAAATGAAACGTGAAATATATTTCCAAAAACACATTGGGAGCTAAAGGATCTTTATTTACAAATTTGAGTTCAAGCTTAATTGCCTCCCTTAGTTAAAGTAAATTCTTTGCTTTCCAGCATGTGGTCAACTACTACTGAGTAGATATTGAAATAATTTATGTGATGAATAGTATATGGAAACAGTTTTTCCTCAATTTATAGACCATTACGATAAAGAATATCACAAGTTGTAACCGGAACTGATATATATGCAATCAATGCAGCCTTCTGAAAACATTAGCTGGAGTTAAGAAATCTTTTAAAAACTGTATTATGGCTCGAACTATACGCAGCTGACACTGCTTTAGTTTTTATTTGCAATCTATGTTGTAAGCTGAAACAGTCCCACAAGTATGGTATATAGATGTCCATAGCTATATAAGGTATACTTATTTGAGTAGCACTGTATGCTCAAAATAGAAGATGGAGCTAATATATTGATTTTGAATTCTTATGCGTGGAACATCAAAACACTTCAATGGAGACATCTACTAAACAATAATTTGTCTTCGTGGAACGGCCCTACAACTGTGTCCTGGTTTGAGCTAAAATCCCAATT
This sequence comes from Apaloderma vittatum, assembly GCF_000703405.1. Lineage (NCBI taxonomy): Eukaryota > Metazoa > Chordata > Aves > Trogoniformes > Trogonidae > Apaloderma > Apaloderma vittatum. The sequence goes on from NW_009725581.1 coordinate 76,506, forward strand.
CTCTTCAGGATTTTTACTTTCCAGTTTATCCTCTTCTAAAAGGCTGCACTTTCTGAAGTTGGCAGCATGGTTTTGCAGACAGTGTGTGCTACTGGCAGTGATAACACCTGATGTTTACAGTTATTGCCTGGGACTGGGATGCAGACAGGCTCTTGCTGATACTTATTCCTACAGTGACCAAGGCCACTGCTGGCTCTTGTGTGCCACGCTGGGGGTGCCGGGTAGTAAGAGGGGTCACAAGGAAGTAAAAGGTTGCACCTCCGGGGGGTAATAGACAGGACAGGTGACCAACGAGAGTATTCCATCCCATATACGTCATATTTAGTATAAATTGAGTGATCACAAGAGTTTCTGCCCGCCCTTCCTTCTTTTCCCTTCTTCTGCAATGGCCGGCGTCCAGGGAGGACTCCATCTGACCTCCTGCTTTTGATCCGGATCCTGAGTTCCCAGATCCAGCTCCCTGCATCAAGCTCTCGCCGCTGCTGAGCCTGGGGCTTCCCCAGTGCCTCCTGCTCTGTAGAATCAGCAGGGATTGCTATGGGGCAGGGGGCAGTTGGGTTCGGTATCAGGCTTATATACAGTTGTATATAGTTCTTTATTTTTACCATTTCACTATTATTTCCATTATTGTTTCATTAAAGCTGTTCTAGTTTTTCTTCTCTAACCCGTAAGTCTCTCTGCCTCATTCCCTTTTCCTTCCCTTTTAGTGGGGAAGAGGGGGTTAGAGAGCGTCTGTGGCTGGCCCAGCCCTAACTCGCAACAAACTGAAGAAATAAATGTCGAAAAGCTCTAATCGCAAATTCAGATTTGATTTTTTTTTGGTAGCTTTTAAAAGATGTTTTAGGGAATTATTAAAATCTGTCACTTTTTTCAAAATCACAGTCAAAGGCTAATTAAATTTAGAGTGCTTTAACTATGAGTTCTCTAGCCTCCGCATACATGAAAGGCCTTTCAGTGTAATTTTAAATTTGAACTTTCAGAATTATGATGATCCCTCATGAGCATTACTTATTTTCGTCTGATGTCATCAAGGCTCAATTTACAAAGCAAATGAGTTAGTAACTTGACTCGCTCTGTTGTTAACAATTAAATACAATAGCTTTACCTGATTACAACCTAAATAATCTAAACAGATTCAAATAAGGTTTTAAACAATATATTATTCAATTAAAAGCAGAATAAAACTGACCAGAGCAAAGATCCCCTTTGAACTTGGCTTTAAAATCAAATTAGTGACCAAATTTGCAATTCACAAGCATTACTTTGTAGTGCTGTGAATTTGAGGAGGACTGTGCATGAGGAACTGAAGCCTGAAAGATGTACTTGCTTGTCCACCGATTAAAAAACCCTGGATAATACAGACCACAGCTGTCAAATTTCAGTGCGAATGTCACTGTGCTTCAGCAACGCACCGATCCCCACAAGCTGCAAGCGCATCGGTTGGTAACGCCGCAGCGTTGCTCACTTCTTTAAGGGTGAAAACCCCTTTATTATGGTCAGGGGAAGCTACTCGTTGCCTTGCTCACTAACCCAAGCATCGGGTGTTAGGAAGCCTGCGGGGCTGAGTACCACTTACCGAAGATTCACTATCTCTAACAAGGAAGTCTCCCTCCACTCCCCTTTCGTTGAGGGCACATTCTGCTTGGTGCCGGGTAACATTCCCATAATACCACTCTCTTCCAGCAAACCGTCCGGTAGAAGATGGTCCCGTGTAGCTTATCTGAGGCGGATGGGAAGTGTTCATGGTAGGACCATCGCTAATGATTACTACATAGTTTTTAGGAACAAGCCCAATTTGCCCTCGGGAATTTTTGCATTTCCACCACTCCGGGTCATTTTCCGGCTTTTCGATGACTTCCATCGTTTCCCCTTTTTCAAAATTGAGCTCTTCTTCTGTGACGGAGCTGAACGGATACAGTGTCTGAACAACATGGAGTACTTTGGTGCCCTGGCCGTTACTCATGGAAGCACCTTTCCTCAAGCTGAGAAAGCTGGGCGAATCTGCGGTTGCCTCCTCGACCTCCTCTACCACATAGTTCGAAGGGAACCAGCCAATCTGTCCGTTGTAGCTCCCTCTCCACCAGCCGTCGCTGCACTTCTCCATGACAATCACTCGGGACCCTTTAACGAGGGACAGCTCATCCTCCCTCTCTGCGACGTAGGCAAATTTCACGTAGGCTGGAATGTTAAGATCGTAAATCCGGTCGGCGCTGCTGCCGTTGGATGGGTATTCCGCGTCCGTGCTTGGAGTGGGCGAAGCGTCTCTCGCGCTCGTCTTTCTCTTAGTTTTTCCCAAACCTGTTAAAGAGAACAAGGTAAAGCGGTCACTCGGAATGCTTGCCCTCAAGAAAAGCAGCTGGATTTGATGACGCGCTCCTCCACCACTTTAACACTGATAAATGGCAATCTTTACTGTAAACTCTACAGTCAGGAAACAGTAACTCCTTTAAGAAATTATCTTTAACATCCAACTGATTGCTGCTTAGGTAAGGAGTGATTTGCATTATAATGGCTCTCTTCTCAGAAGTACCAGACTTTTAACACACTTAAGAACAGTGGTTTCTTCGCCACAGAACAGCTAATCACTGGAACAGTTGCACAGTATGCTGTTATGTCTCTTAAAATTCCAGCCAAATGATCACGCCTTTTAATTTTGGTGATGGCTTTAATTTGGCGCAAGCAAAACATGAAAGAAAATGTATAAAAATAAACTAGCACAGCAAGAAAAGCTTAAGTTTCCCTGCAGATTAGGTTTTGCTCTCTTCAGTCACTCCCCAGGCAGCTACAGCTGCAACTCCTTCCAACTGCATGCCCCCTTTTGAAATCCACACCTCTTTCATCTACAATTCATCATGTACTATAAAAGCGTAAACCTGACGGTGAGGAAGACCATTTGCATACATTCCCCTATAATCTGTAAATTTTGATGTACCGCGGTGCCTTTAATTACAGCATGAATTACAACGCATAGAATAAACAACAATAACATTAAACAAATAACTTTTTTTCTTAATTATATGAACCATGCTAATGTCTGTTTAAATATGGAAGGAAACCTGCACAAGACAGTGTATTTTTCAAACTTTTGCAGGAAGGACTGGTTTATATATAAAACAGAAAGATACAGTGAACAAGTAGCCCTCTTGTGAAATTCACTTACAAAAGTTCTGAAGAGAAAACGGAAGATGAGGTCTCAGTACAGCACAAACCAAGCAACAAATGTCATGCAAGGGAGAGAAAGCAAAAAGCAACACAGAAATAAGGAGCTTCTGTACTTTTCTCCATGCTCATAGAGCCTCGCTGCAGGCAAAAAAATTCACTTGAGACACAATTGAGTACACGCTGACTACTGCAGATTTAATTAAAAAAAAAGGACTTTGCTTTTGTTTCTTTGAATAATCTGATAGCAGATTAATTATATATATATATGTGCACACATTCATATACAATTAATACCTTCAAAGCTGTTTGTTCAGTGCAAAACTACTAGGTTTATTTTGCAGAGTTAGCTGTACAGCACAAACAGCACATACACAAAATCACACAGAGATTACTAACTAGAAGGGTTAAATACATTAATTAATACAATCTTAGGGCCTCAGAAGACGGCAGAAAATTCTGGTGATCCTGAAGTGTTTCCTGACCCTTCCCAGCAGCTCCTTGTTTCCTGCTGGAGCCTGCTTACATCCTTAAGTCAGCCTAACTACAGCACTTCAGCTGACGGGCCCGTGGCTGCACTTTCAGGCAAAATGAGGGAGAGCGTTATTGTACTAGGGGAGACAATTGCAGGAAAAGAGTGTCCAAGCAAGCACTAATCGGAAGCTGGTCAGGCTCTGGTCTCTGCCAAGACTGGAAATTTTCATCAGTTTAGAGATTATTTTCAATCAAAAGACAAGGCTGTATCAGAACTAAGGAGCATTAAATTAGGGTTGATATAAAGAAACACAACTTAAGGGGGAGAAATTAATTATAACTATCTTCATGGAAAACAAACATCTGTATTTCAATAAATTCAGTCTATGTAAAGTCCTACACTGAGATTGAACCTTCCAGATTAAAAGCTTAGGTTTTGATGTACTTTGTAATGGAGATATGCACCATCACTTCTTGGAATTACAGAAGAAGCACTAATAAAGTAGAAAAAATTAAGCAGATGATGAAGTAGCTGGCCAGGAGAAAACCAGCTGAAAATGAGAACATAGATATGGGGATGTAGTGTGATAAGAGAATGCCATAAACTGAAGTCCCTAGAGAAAAAAATTTTGACAAACAGGTGAAAGAAACAATTTCTCAAAAAAAAAAAAATCTGAAGTCTGTAAAGGTGTATAAGCATTTAGCAAAAGGTTATCATCCAAGCACTTTCTTTCACTTGGAGTTTCGTAAGTTGCATCTTTTCCCACAAACCTTCCAATCACATGTCTGACTTTTTTAAAGGCTCCTTTCCATCCTCCCCATTCAACACAAAGCAGAACAAGGTAGGGAAAAAAATACCCAGAAACTTCACCTTTTTCTTTATCAACAAAAGCAGTCATAGCTCTGCAGATTCAGCTTAACATTTAATATAACCAAACTTTTTAAGGCTGATAACATAGTAACGATTAGCCTTTTGCAATAGCAGCGATGTGCACCAAAGACCACGTTCCCAGCTCGTTTGATGAAGGTAACTACACAGAAACCCATCTGCAGCCAAGCACAGCAAAGGGCACGCACAACATTACCCAACACTCGTTTTTTCTGCGAGGTTACAACATCCGTAACTACGTCTATGACAGAAGAGGAAATAAGTTTTTCCACAAGCAGAATGAAGGAAAACTGTTCCTGTTTTTCTCCTTACACCTCCGGCCGTGCTACTCCTCCTCTGCTTCCCCCATATCTTGCAGGATCCGCAATCAAGTCCCCTTGCAACACGACTGCCTTTGCATCCCCACATTCTTCTTGTACCTCCAGCTTCCCACCACAATCTTCAAACTGCCATCAAAATCTACTCCACTTCCCCTGGTGTTGCCCTCTCTACCTCCGTCGGGCTGGCCAGTGCAGCACCCTGCCTGGCACGGCCCTGCCGTTCAGTCCTGCCCAGACTGAGCAAAGAGCTGGGACTGCTCAGGCTTCTCCAGCGAGTGACACCAGCAATGACCCTCCCAGGCACCGAGCTGGAGAAAACCAGCTAGTTTCTCTCTGCCAGTCTGTCAAGTTTGTTTAAAATTGGCTGAGTTATCGGGGTAGACAGATGGACGGACAGTGACAGCTGACTGTGACAGCATGATGAGTGCAAGCTTCATTTCCTTAGGAAACAAGTCTAAAAATATAATTTTGTAGGATGGCTGATCATAGCTAAGCAGGAATAAAGTTAATTATCATAGATGCATATGAAGCCATTACAAGCTTCATACACATCTATGACAAAAATCACAACTCTGTTAAAAAAAAAAAAAGGTACAACCTATAAGAGTTATCTCTGGATGAGCAAACACTGCCATTACTCAGTAACAGAAACATTCACTTACTACTATTTGTAAGTGTATCCCTATTTTTATGTCCTAATGGAATTAAACCCCTGTAAAGAATTTCACAGAATCACAGAATGTCAGGGGTTGGAAGAGATCATCTAGTCCAGCTCACCTGCCAGAGCAGGATCACCTAGGGCAGGTTATCCTGTTTTTCATGAAAAACAAAATATTCAAGCACTTTGGGAGTCACATTTGGAAGAGTCAAATACACTGCAGTCACAATTTCGGCACTTTTCTTGGCCTTTTCTTAATGAAAACTTATCTATTAATGAAACACAACTGCATTTTCCCATTCTGACTCATTGGTTACAGTTCACCTGAAGCTGTAATCCTCAGTAATGCAACTACTTGTCATAAGGAGAAATCTAAAGCAATGGTTTAGCTTTCAAGTCAAGGGAAAAGAGTGGGAGCAAAACCATTGCAAAGCAGCAGAAAGCCCATTTTATGTTACAGCGTCTCGTAGGAAATAAAATAGCACTGTTCACAATCTACAGCTGACCCACGCTAAAATAGCTCATTTTCATTCTTACAAGCAAGTTGCCAAGTGATGTGAGTAGGTTTAATTTTTAGGTGAATATATTACTGAGATAAAAAACCACAAGTGAACAAACTGGTAGAAGCGATCCTCTGCAAATCCTCCTTCTCTCTGCAGTGAAAGAACTCCTCTGGCTCCAAGGTTAGTCCTAGGGAGGCTCAGAAACATGCCTCCCCATATTACTTGGTGCCCTCTTCCTTTCCTTGCTCAGTTGCAGCTCTAAAGAATAGCTTGTTTTGTGGGCAGCACGCCAAAGGAAAACCAGTTTCCTATGAATTTGCTTCCTGTCTCTCAAGTCCCCATTGTGCAAACCCCAGCCTTGCACCCTTTCCTTACCAGCTTGTCCCTGTGACAGCCTTCCAGTTGTTCCTGTAGGTACCAGTGCCCCCTCCCTGCAGCACTTCCAGTTGTCCCACATCCTGCTCCTTAAGCTCCCTCAGGAGACGTGGCTTGAGCTCCCCCAGACCCCAACACTCCAAATGGTGGCACTTCCTCCTGATCACTCCCCCTGGCCCAATGTTGTGTTAGTGCCAGTTCCCCCACGATTACCTACGCCTTCTGCCATGCTCTCAGACAGCACAGATGCCCCGACTGCCCAGCTTTTTCCTGCTAAAACCGAAAAAAGGACTTTTTCCTCCTTGTGCCTTCACCAAAGGCACTTGAAACAAGGCTGCCTAGCTACGATCTGTATGAAAATTGGTGCTTCTGCATATAAAAAAAGGCCGGTCAATACCCAAAGCCAATTTCTGGAAAACAGTTGGCAAGTGAAACTAGTGTCATCTAAACTCTTCCAAACTAGCTTTTCTGAAACCTTCTCTGATTTGAATACATAAATCATAAGCAATAATATTTTCTCTAGCTTACCTGTCTGTCAAATCAAATTCACAGGACAAAAAAACCCACAAAAACCTTTCAGAAAAAAGATGCAATGTAAGAAAGATGCATTGCTTTAAAAAAATCATGCAGGCAACACTGAACAATTTCAAAAATGGAATTCCCCAATCCAGAACTCGGCGAAAAAGATCATGCTACTGGCACAGGCTGCCCAGAGAGGCTGTGGAGTCTCCTTCTCTGGAGACTTTCAAAACACACTTGGACACGTTCCTGTGTGACCTACTGCAGGTGATCCTGCTCTGGCAGGGGGGCTGGACTAGATGATCTTTCGAGGTCCCTTCTGACCCCTAACATTCTCTGATATGCCAGTTACAACTGCTTAAGAAGCCTTCAACAACTTCTTACCAAAATATTGAGAGCAATTAAGGAGGGATCATCCCTCTCCCCAAAGTAAGTAAACTTTAATCAATAAATGCCTCTAAAAAAAAACAACAAAAAGTTTCTCAAGACAACTTGAGCTCTTGCAAACTGCTTCCTCTTCAAGGGACCACATGTCTGCTAAATGGTGTCCTTCAAATATCCTGTATCACTTTTTAAGTAGCTAAAGTCTACACAGACAGCTGGAAATAAAACAACAAACGCTGCTGTTACATTTCCTCTCCCCACAGCAATTAGAAAATCAGCTTGTATGTATTTTCTTTTATTGCTCTATTTACCTATCTTAATATATTTTTTATAAAAAGCCAGAACTTATTTTTGTATCCTGTATTCAACCTTTTATGTCTGAAATCAGTTTTCTGTCACTTATTCCATATTTTGTTACAAAGCTGTAAATCAGCAAAAAATTAACTCAAGTATGATAAGGGTCATCAAGTAGATATCTTGAATTAATAGTGCATCACATACTTCTAGCTACGTGCTCTCACAGTCTATTTACAAATACAATAAGCATTTTCTCAATTATAAAACTAAATTATGCTGTATCACCTAGTCAAAACACAGACACTAATGCTAGAGCTGAATTAAAAGCATACTTATGTGCAAGCAGAACCAAAGGTGCGTAAAAAAAAATTTAATTTTTATATCTTTTAACTAAGTTTTGTCAATGTTTTTATTTTTTAAATCCTCCAGAAACACAAAAGTGATGCTCTGCCCACTCGGAAAGGCAGGGAGAGCTGGTGAAGATCCCTGCCTTCCCACCAACCCTCAAGTTGCCCAGACTGGCTGTGCCTTCCCCAAAGAGATTTGCCCTGCAATCAGGTATCCCCTCCCCGCAAATAAAAGTAATAATAATAAAAATCAACCCGTGATGCACAGTTCTGTCAAAAGCTGACTAACTGGCATTATTTTAAGGAGATGAATGTGACGCTGGGCTGATGTCGATCGGGCAAAGCAGGACCACCGTGGTGCTGGGGTCGGGGTTTGCAGGGCTGAGCAACTCCCTCCCTGCATGTGAGAATATCCTCACTCAACTTCCCAGCACCTTCAAAGGCAACGTCTTTCAGCACCACACTCGCAGCTTTTTGGTAGCAAACGCACTAATATGTAAAAAACCCAAAGGTATTGGAAAAGAGAAGGAAAAAGGGGGAAAAGTTCTGGGAGATGGTTACTTCAGCTTCTGCCTTAAATCTCAGCCATGCTGGCACAACTCTTGTGCAAGCTGTCAAAGCATAGGTTTTAAACATAACGTGAACGGGCGTTTGAAAATCTATTTATTGGCATTGCAAATCACCCAGTAACTGAAATTTCTTTACATTACCAGTCATTCTTCTCTAAATGAAAAAAAGCATCTCAATTTGGGTGCCCTCCTTCTAGAGTAAAATGCTTTACACAGTACTATTTGCTTTGTGGTTAAAAAAATGATCATAGAAATAACCGCAGTACTGTTTTACTCAGATTTTTAAATAAAGTTTTTCTTCTTTAAAAATAAACCCATTACAATTCAAATTGAAACAAGGCACTCTGCCATTAAACAGCTGAAACATTCAAGCACAACACATTTAAGGCTGATAAATTCAAGGAAGTCAAACAAATGAGTTAGGAGAACTCCCAGAATAAATACCTAGAGCAAGAGCTTGTTCAAATACTGAAGAACAGTGATTTCTGAAAGAGTCAAGAAAATGCACTTTTAAAGTAATTTCTGTTAAGTTTAGTGACTTACATATAAAGCTAAGAAATCAATTTCAGGTGAGATTGAAATATAATTCAGTTGTCTCAAATATAAAACCAACTTTTACAGAACAGCTTTGCTAGTTCTAAAAATCTTCGAAGACCAAGTAATAAGAAATTCTCATTCAATTTACTAATCAAGTGTTTTGGTTTAGATGCAGCAGAAACAAGCAACTTCATTGAAACCTATTTTTATTTAGAGGTAGTAACATTTATGCAATTTTTCTTCTACCTCATTTTTATTTAAGATACTTAAAATAATGATTATCCTTACATATTTTAATGGAATTGCAATTCCATCTTGCTTCACACACACTCAGTTAAACAAAATAATCCTTTTCTATTTACCAAGTTAGTCATCTCCTAATACTAAGTCTCTGAATTATGTTGCATATTAATGCATACAGTTAATAAGTATGCAAAGCATACAGTGTCTTTTTTTTAAGAACAACAACAAAAAAAGATTGTTTTAAGAAAGAAGTAATTAACTTTTCAGGAAAATTTGTAAGAAAAAAACATAAGATGATGTAAATTAAGTAATGTATTCACCCAATATCGAGATAAACACATAACTTCCTGACAGCTGGAATGTCCAGATCAGAAATTCATTTAGTTTTACGTTATTCATTATTTTTTCCTTTTATAATTTTAAATTAACTTGTCTTTGCTTCTTTATTAAAAAGGAATTCAGCACACTGAAGTTTCTTCTGTTACACAGAAAGGAACACCAAACATTTCTGCACATTTGCAGTCCGCAGCCTCCCACCCTTTCTCCTCCTCCTCCACCTACACGTGCAGTTCCCAAGCGAACGCTCAAAGGCCAAGATCCATATCCAACAGTCGGTATTTTAGAAGCCACATCTCCATCAAGAGGACTCTTTAAAGGACACTGCTATAAATTCCAGAAACCTTCAGCTCCATTTGTGACACAAAAATGAAGCCTAACGGCTCTATTAATGACTTTTTGTATCTTCTTTAAGAAGCTCGATATCAAAAAAAAAGCCACACTAGAACAAATCAGAAAATGGAAACTCTTTTTTAAATGTCAAACTGAAATTCTGACATTTCGACAGCGAGGCTGCTTTATCACGATGTTTTTCAAATTCAGGAAAAAGTCGTGTCAAAGTTTCCCATACATCAAACACTTGAGGGTTTTGTAGGGAGGCTTCTATAAAGAAAGTAACTCAGGAACTGTATCAAAAACAACCACTGCATCGATTCTTGTAATTCAGACATGTGTGAAACGTGCCCATCTGTTACCAGGAAAGGTACATTCAACTTCCAGTACTAGGCAACAAGTTTCCTGTACCCAGAGCAAGAGGTTACAATGAAAGATGTATTACAAGGACATACGTGGACAGAATTGTCCAAAGGCACTGAACACACGATCTGAAGGCTGTCATCAACTGCTTCATGTGTGTTCTTACTCCAACGGAAAAGTGAAGTAGATGAAGTCTTACTAGACAAACTCAAAATGGCCTGGCAATTTTACATCCTCTATGGAATAGGAAAACGTCTGTCTCAGTTTCAAATACAAAATACATAAAATGAATGGGGTTTCTCAAGATCTATGGCTCCAAATTCTATCTACAAATAAGACAGCTTGCTTTCAAGTAACGATATTTCCACCTAGTTGGTCATTTTATTAATGATAGTCTCTTAATTTTGTAGGACGCCCTGATAAATAAAAATAACCAGGATTACTTTAAACCTAACGCAGTCCCATCCTTTTAAGAACATATTTGTAAGGTATGGGGAGAAGGCACGTTAGCCCTGTAGGACTTCCCAGTACTCTCTGTTCCCTTGATGTAGAGAAGGAAAGCTACGCTCTTTTCCCTCTCCTTCACAAACACAACAGAATATTGACACAGAAATCCCTAATATGCATGAGGCACTCCAAACTGCCTACTGCAGTACATGCTCCTGTCCCTCAGTAAGTATACAACAACTTACTTTCCCCCTTCTCCCTCCAGCATTAGATAGCAAGATTGTTTATATTTAACTATCTTGCATTTATACGAAGTAAGAGGCACACAAGACAAGTCAGGATACAAATCCAACTTGCTGACATGAATCCACTAAATTTTTATTTTTTAAAAAAGAAATAAACAATAGAGCAAGCACAAAGTAGACTACCCTGAATGTAAGATGAAGAGTCTTTAAACTGGTGGGTCATCCAGGTAATTGTGACAGAATTGTTGTATTTTGGATATGGGCAATTACAGTATGAACTTGGGTCTTTTCACTTCTCGTTTGCTCAGATTTGCTCTCCATTCTGTATATGGAGAAGAACAGTGTAATAGGTGTTACAAATATGTACTGAAGTTCAGCTTATCAAGCCCAAATCTGAAGAGATAAATTACAGTGCAGTAACTACGCAGCCCGTCAGCTCAGATAAATGCATTGGGAGACAATGATGCAAATGTTGACTAAAGGGCAACCTCTTGGCATTAAAAAACTTGAGATGGTCCCTCCTGAATGTGACCGGTCAGCTACTCTTTGAGGTTATAGTGTTTTGTTCCAACTGGCCCATACAAACACCAGGAATGATGTAAAGCCTTGGTAATCCCACTGTAAGGTCAGAATCAGATTTCTATGCTATACTAATGTTTTCAAACACTAAATACCATGTTACAAGAAAATCCAAGGTGCTTATTACATTTTTTCTTCAGAAACCTCAGAACTCATCAGAAGCCTGTCACAGACACCACAATTTTATTCAAAACTCCTTTTAAGAAAGGAAAAGAAAGCAAATACCACCTTTCCTTTACTAACTTCCTCTCTGAATTGCAATGCCCATGGCTTTGTTAATCAAGGGCTGTTGGGTTATTTGCAACTACGTGTGCAAAACCAGGCCTCTCCAGCAGTGAAGGGGAAGGAACAGGGGAAGATGGCTTGCTTAACAAAACAGCCCTCACAGCCAAAACACAAAATCCCACAAACTCACATGCAAACTACAAGCATTTCCTCTGCAGATTAAAACTCAAGAACTGATTAGTAACTTTAGATTAGATGCTAGCAAAAAGTTTTTTACCGTAAGGGTGGTGAAAAACTGAAACAGGTTGCCCAGAGAGGTGATGGAGACTCCACCCCTGGAGACACTCAAGGTCAGGCCTGATGGGGCTCTGAGCAACCTGATCTAGTTAAAGGTGTCCCTGCTCACTGCAGGGGGGTTGGACTAGATGACCTTTAAAGGTCCCTTTCAGCCCAACGCATTCTATGATACTATGACATATTAATAAATTTATCTCCTGTTCTGGAGAACAACTTGCTGAGTGATCAAAATTACTTGTTCCATGTTTCTAAATTGGCAGAACTGATGTACAAGAACAGCATCTTCATTACATCAAAATACATTTTCCCTTTCTTCTTTCTTTCACTTTACATTGTCTTTCATTTACAAGGTCCCAAAGACTGCTAGAAAGGAGTGATAGCAACGACTGCACATAGTTTAGATAATACACAACTTTTAAATAAATATACTTTTATATAAAGTCTTAAGTCAAGTTACAGTGCAAAAACAACTACTAACAGCCACTTAGAAACAGCACCCCTAAACGTCCATCCAGCCATGGCACATTTTCTGGAGAATGGCGGTCACCGCATCCCCAGAAGCCCAGGCTTATGGGAAGGGTCCAACCCAGGCCCAAGAGGGTGCAATGCGGTGGCCCACACTGAGTTCCCAGTTCTGCTGCTTCAGCAGACTTGGGTCCTCCCAGGAACCTGAGGGAAAGGAGGACAGAAGGGAACACATGGCAAGAAATCCTGTACAAGATGCTACTTGGGAAAAAAACCCAACGTACTCTGCTTTCACCGCCTCAAACAAAGAGACATTAATTAGCAGATCGCTTAAAGGATTTTATACTATGGGAAAAAAAAAGAGAAACATCAAAAGAGTTCAGGGTTCAGACACAAACTTTTAACACTAAGAGAGCAAAAGGCTCTGCCTCCATGGCTGGAACAGAGTTTAAGAACAGCTACTGGCAATGGAGTGACTCTAATCGGGAACAATGAAACTACCTCGGGAGCTAATTTGTGGGATCGCTCTGAGGCCAAACACAATCACATGTTGAAACAACACTGGCACAGCAGAGAGGGGCAACACCAAGGGTCCTCCAAGGTGACAGCTGAGGGAAGTAATACCATCAGACACCAGTACACGAAGTCACACTGAATTAAGGCGATCCTTTTATCTTTTCAGAACATAATTATGACTAAAATAAAGGCTTGTTCTGCAATCTGTAAATGTCAAGTTGTACCTCCAAGCACACACACACACACACACTGCACAGGGAGAGGGGAGAGAAGTACCTACTGCAAAAAACTAATACAATACAAAGAACGAATTTATTCACTCTACGTGGACTAAAAACAGCAAGATACCTTCATCCCTGCAGCTTTGCAACTTTTTATTGCAACCATTATATTAAAAAAAATTAGCTGAAAAGTAGGAAACATCATGGTTGCCATTTTATGTTTGTTTCAAACTCTCAAAACAGCAAATCCTTTAAATAATCCACCCCAATAAATAATTCACGTAAGACAAACTCTCGGCAAAACACAATACATGTAATTATAAACTGAAAAAGGAGCAAACTTCTGCTCCCATCACCAGCTGAAACTGAAGCTCAGGGGCAATGCAACAAGCTGGAGGTTCTGTTTTCACTGATCCTTTTGGCTTTTCACTGATCCTTTTGGCTTTTCACCTCGGATCAGAAAAAGCGCCAGAGAGATACATCAGGCAGAGAAAATCTCTTATCAGGTAGTAAAAGAAGTATTACTCTGTAACCTTGAGTTCTCCCGGGTGTTTATCAACTTTCTCTGCTTTCAAGTCTTTTTGCTGCATGCAACAAAAAAGGATGACATTTGTGTTTTGGTGGGGTGTTGGGATTTTGTGTTTGGTTTTTTTGTTGCCGTTGTTTGGGGTTTTTTTTGTTTTTTGGGGAGTTTTTTTCTTCTTTCAGTAGTCTGTTCTGCAATTGTAAATTTGTTTCCTTTTAAACACATGTTCCTTTAGAAATTTTAACACACAATTTTTTAGAAAGTCTGATTTTACTTTCACAAAGTCAGGACCTCAGTTCCTTCTTTCACGGGACATAGTCGATTATGCATAAAGTTATTTAAATTTTTACAAGCACACAACAGGTCCATAACCACAAATTTCTGAGTTTGTTTTGTCTTCTGGATAACTATTTTAACATACCTAACAGTAGCACTAATTCAAAATGAATATATTCTTCTGTCATTATGTACATATGCATATATTTGGGTGTCCCTGCCCAAAACAGGGAGGTTGGATTAGATGATCTCTAAGGTCCCTTCCAGCCTAGGCCATTCTATGATTCTACGATGATGGTGAGATAGCAGACCCCACCACTGTGAGCGGTATCTTCTCATATCATTTTCCACGTGCAGAGCTACTGCTATTGAATAGGTCTCTAGATCTTCAAAGATCATCAATGAACTGAAAACAGTCACTTAAACTAAGTTCAGGTTTTCATGTCGAGCATGATGCAGACAGGTTTCCAGGTAGCAGCAAAGCATTGGAATTCCTTATTATATAAAGTATCTGCTACCACTCCAGCGCTGCCAGCTCCTAATTTGATATGCTCAGGATGGAAATGGAAGACATTTCTTCCCTGAGTTTTAAAAATCATTGTCAGCATCTCCCATTTCTCCTTTCTCAGCATCTATTGACAGTAATCCGCGCAATCAGACTACTACTGTGAAGACGTAAGAAATGCAGTTGTTCCAACTTCCCCTCCCAAACCACTAAAGACACCAGACCTAAACAGAGTTCCCATCAGCTTCCCTCACTACCGCAAAGCTGTGTTCCTCAATTTCATCACTGGTGGAGAGTCACCACCGTTACCATCCTGCCTCACAAACACGCTCACTTTGAACAATGCAACTAAACAGCGGGATGAAGCACAGCAGAGAAAGTGCTTTTGCTGAACAAGTTCAATCATGGAGTTAGCTATTTTAAATACACAGCCTCTAGGTAATAAAGCAAGAATTTATGCTGTATATAAAAACTTCAGCTACTTCCTCTCTGTAAAGTTTAAGTTAAATTCCTGTATATTAACCACTTTAAAGTGTCAGGATAGACTTATCCTCACTCAGTCCTCCAAGAGACTAAACAGACGTGCCACTGCTGTCATGCCCACATTTTCTGACAAGCTAGAACACTTCAAAGTGTCATAAAGTGATGCAGGAAAAATACTTTTATCTGTGTTGAATTCCTACAGGGGAATTTTGCTGCTAACTTCAACTATAGCTGTTTGGCTAAACAAAAGACTTGGTACCATTCCTTTTTAAATATATTTATTTATGATAAATAATTTGACAAGTAGCTACTTAGTGTAGAAAGTTCTGAAGGTTGGTTGGTTATTTATTTTTTTAAAATCAAATTTACTGAATGCCTGCTCTTGAGGGGAAACACTGGCATTTCTTACAGGTCTGTGACAGGAAGTCCAACAACTTCAGGAACTTGAAGTTCTAAAGAGATTAAAATCTCTTCTGTTTTTCTTATAAGGCAGATTTGTTTTTTATTAATATGAACTCTACAAGGCTTAAGAAGCTGTGTATTTATTTTGCAACCCTTATTTCCATCATTCTTTCATTCTGTAGTAAATTTTGCACTCAAATGCTGTCCAGAAAATACTAAAATTGAAAACAACTGATTAAGAAATAACGGAAATATTTCAAATTAGGTCATATTACTGTTCAGTGTGTCTTCTGTGATCTTGAAGTGAATACGACTAACACAGTTTGCTGGCTAAAAAACCCAAATTCATCAAGCAAACAGTACAGACGACTCAATTTATAGCTATGACTGTGCCAGAAGTACTGTGGGATTACACTTTTTAAAACTATGTTGAAGAACTGGAAAAATTTCAGTTAAAAATCACAACAAGAGTCACATAAGTAACTTTCACCAGTGAAAAGACTTAAGCAGTAATCGATTTCAGTAGTCAAGATTTAGAAGCAATTTGATGAACGCTGAAACACCATTTTGTAGAACTATATCTACTGGACACACCACGTCAGAATTATCAGAATGGGACCATTAAGGTATTTTTTAAAGGAAAAAAATTCTTCAAAACCAAACAAAAAAAAATAAACCACACACCAGAAATTAAAGGCTAATGACTTATTTGGAGAATGAGATTTCATGACCTTGTTATGCAAAACTGTGATGGTAATAGTTTAAATTTGAGTTCAAATATTTGTATCTAAAAAGGAGATACACCAAACCTCTTAACCAACAGTGTTTTCCAATGTTAAAGAAAACATTGCATTAAAAAGGACCTATTCTGCATTTCTGCTTGTTACTAAGCAGTGAGTGTCTAAAGAAAAAAGAGCTAACTTCCCCAGCGATTTCCAGAAAGGCACAGAGAAAGCGGTATTAAGTGACTCTCAAATGGAAAAAATGCAAAGTTATAACTGTGAAAAAAACCCTTTTCATACAACTATATAAAAATAACCAGAGCAGAAGGGAAGAGGTGTAAAACCGTTGATTCCTAGCAGTGACAATCTAGAGTCCTACAGGACTCAAGAACTGCTGCACAGATCCACAGATTGACCCAGGTAGACACCGTGGAGGCTGTCAAGCACAGGAAATACTCCTGGATGCTCACACCACTTCTGAAACAATACACTGGGAACAAGGATGCAAGCAAGGACTGGTTTCCATACTTTACATCTCACTTGACAATTCTTCCACGTAAAAATGTGGCACACAAAGTGAATTAAAACTAAATATTTTGCTAACTTGAAGCTTAATAAAGAAGGCACCTGAAGAGTCTCTCGTGCAACTTAAAAAACCTCTGTGAAATATTACCGAGATAACTTTTTTGCCATCAGTGCCAACACTCGTCACTAGTGTTTCTACAGTTCCTATACGCTTGGCAAATACATCTCCTATATCCTGGGTGTCCAATCTCTCTGTCAACACCTTTTAATGAACTTCTTCCTTTTGCTGGGCGCCTGTTCAAAAACCACACCAAAACCAGTCTTCAGGATTTCTTATGTCATCGTTCACTAAAGGGAGCAAGACTGGACACCTTCAAGGAATCCCTATCTTGCAGTGCTGGTTGTGAAGCAAAAGCAGTTAACATTCAGAAAAATCATGAATTCTCACGAAAAAACACATCCTGCTGCTGGATCACACGCCTCAGCCCCCCGTGGCACACCGCTGCCCAGGGAGCCGTGCTCGTTCCAGGAAAACAACTTGCAAAGGGATGGAAAAAAAATGCCGAAGTTTTCTTTTGCTTACACAAACGACTGACTTCTGAATTATTTTTGCTTCCTTCAGATAAGGTTTCTGTTCAGCGTGACAGAGCCATGGCAGCAGGCATAGATCATCTTGGCTGCAGCAGAGGAAGCCCACGGAGCCAGGCTTGGCGGCAGCTCTGGGGGTGGTGCTGGCAAACAGCTGCTCCAGTCAAAGGGGTAGGGGAATTCCTTCCCACCCCCAGCACATGGGAAAAATTATATTACAGAAAGATTATGTTTTGGAAGATGCACGCTGGAGGTCTCTTACTTAGGAAGACTTAATCAAAATGAATAAAAAACATCCTCCTCAGAAAAGAAATATGGTACAGGGAAACTATTTTAAACTTCATTATAATGCATGAAGATGAAATTTTAATCATAGGCCGGGAAGCTGGCTTTTGCCTTAAGAATAGTAATAATTACCAGATTTCACTCAATATGAGCAAACAGAAGACAGTAATTTGAAATGGCTAAATTGCCATTAACTTTTTACTCCCAGTATCACTCAGTTAAGACAAAAAAGGGAACGAGAAGATGAAACATTTAAAATACTTAATAGGTGGCCTATACACTACATTTCCATAATTAAAACCAGGCTGTTGTAGTTCTGTATCTATCAGAGTTCACTCAAGAGATTTAAGAACATGCAAGTAGTATGTATCAAACAGAAAAAATACAAAATCAGAGAGTCATAAACAAAAAAAAATGTCTCCCATTCACTTAAGGAAAGCTAAAAGTTTTGGAAAAATTCCCTGATAACAGGACCAAAAGAAGACACAGTATAACAGAGTAAGCCCTTAGAAGGGGAAAGACAAAGTGGACTATGCAGAAAAGGCAAAAAGATGCAGGACAATCCAAAAGTATCTCTTTAGAAATTACTGAGGAAGGGGCACTTGAGATTTGAGATGATCTGTTTTTCATTTCACAAGTAACTGATTTAATGGTCATATGCTAAACAAGTGTTAATCAACGTTTGCACATGCACCTGACATATTTGTAAAAGACTCAGCTCTGAACACATTTCGTTTGCTGATGTTCTTTTCCAAAAACACTGAAATACAACAGAAATTTCAGAAGCCTTAATACATTGCTGAAAATGGGCTGATGGTTTAAACCATCAAGCTGCACATTTTAAGCGCCCACATGCCCATTAACCTTCAAGAAACCCCACGCCAAACAACAGTAAATCTGATGGGATTCTACTAATAAAGTATTCAAGGGCTGAGATTCAATTAACAACAGTCAACAGAGTTTTGGGAAAACTAGTTTTCAGCATCAAACAGGCATGACTTCGTTCTCTGATGAGCTTAAAAGTTTTGGTAAAGGTAGCAAACTTTCGTGGTGTATTTGGCTTTTTATGTACAAGACACTTGATGTGTTAACTGTGCCATAAGCTTCCATGAGAACACAGACTACAAGGACTAAGAACTATTTAGATGATGCATCTTCAACAGTCAAATATGGGTACTATTAATTAAGCAATAATAGCCCTTATGGGGTGTGCCACAATCTCAATTATGGCTGATGCTTCTCATATTTATTGAATATCTGGAAATAAGTGTAAATCAACCACCAGTAATTACCGTGGATAAGTGTAAGAGTGGCAGATAGCTACAGGCAATCGCATAGACAACACACTACGCTGTTTGTGTGATGGCAATGCTTCCAGATGAAATATGTTTGAATATAATGAAATGTAATTGAGTAAGGAAGAAGTAGGGAAAAGTGCATCACCACAGGAACAACTGTTTGCTGGAACACTGGAAGTACGGAAGGTGGGTCCACGTACATCAGAGAATCCCCCTCTTTAAAGCCTACCAGCCTTGTCAGTGGCAGCAAAGAGCCTGCCATTTCTCTCCTGAAATTTCACTAAACTTATGATTGATTATGGACTGATTATTAAATAACTTTTTTATTTTTATTAGTTCAGTACCTGATATTTTGGTAACAGCTTCAAGATAGAAGTTGGAAACATTTGGTGTAAGGGCTAGTACTCATGACAGTCATTCCCATCTGTGCTGGGCTAGAGGGTATTTTAATGTGAGTTTTCCTGTGATCTTAGGAGAGGTATGTCTGATGAGACATTAGATGTATTTCTATAAAGAGAGCCTAAGAACTTGCTTCACTGGGCACAGTAAAACTTTCAAAAGCTGTTTCATTAGATCAAGCATTAGCCTTGCAATTTACAAGCCTCTGTTTCAAAAAAAAAAGTGCATTCTTAATGGCCCTCAGAACAAAGGATCCTCTAAGAAAGGACACATGCTCTCCTTGTTCTGAATGGGAAATTACTGTGCAGCAACACAAGTAAGGCTTCAAGACTATGGTTTAGTTGAGGACTCTGATTCAGGACTGGTAAAAAGAAAATCGTACAGATACATGGTGTACACAGCACAGACATAGGTTTCATTATGCTAAGCAGTTCAGAGGCCTTAAAACTATGAAAAACACTCTTTTGGGAGGCAGAGATGGAGGGGAGGCTGTTAAGTGTACCCTGAGCCAATTTGTGGGTTAGGCAAGTATGGCTTTGGCAGTTTCTCACTGCCACAGGATGCACGAGCGTAAAAGAGCACGAGAGACTTTGCACTCTACATTTCACAGGTACGTGGGATCACTGCAAAACAAAAAGGTTGGCTGCACCAAGTGGTATTTTCTGCCTCAGTTGAACAACCAACCAACAGACATAACTATCAGAAAAGGCACGGGAGAATTAGCAGTTTGTAATAACCATCATTCACAACTTGAACATCCGTGTATGTGAGCACAAAGGGACAAGGTTTGGAAGACATGACACGAGCAAAAGCTCAGCCACGAAACCACTGAGCTTTGCTCTCACACCGTTTCACTGGTCGTCACCACAGTGAACCAAAGCACCCTGCAGCCGCAGCTTTGTTAAGATCAAGGAGGTACTAAATATACATACATTTTGAATGACAAATTCATACAAAAGGAGCTCAATCACAACTGAGATTTTGACTTTAACTCGTTAATTGATGTTGGAGCTTACTCTTTATACCAATCTTTGAAAAGCCAAAATCACATTTGCTGGCGCTGTGATGAGTATATTCCAAGCGTATCTGTAGAAAGGCCTATAGTTTTAAGTACTACCACATTATCTCTTCAGATAACCTTGCTTGCCTGCCACCTGTCCTGTAGTCCTCAATTTCCATGTACTTTAAGGCAGCTCAGCAATGGAGAACACAAAAATGAAGCGACCAAGAAACCTAACACTAGCACAGGACACCTCAACGATCACTTATCACTATGTTTAAACTTTTCTAGCAATATGCATTTAGAAATGTAACTAATCATTAAAAATCACTGTAAAAAAAAAATAAGTAAAATAAATCCATTTCATTGGACTTCCAAATACATTTCTTCAAAGTATACTCAGAATTTGTCAAAGGTATATTATTTCCTATGTATGATACACTGTTGTGAGGAAGTTACGTACGGGTACAAAATGAGTGCACAGCAAGGACTTGGAAGTGGAAGAAGTATCTTGGACCACAGAAACTTGACGTTTCACACAGCTACATTGTATCATCCCCCTCATGAGTGATTTAGCTTTGCTGTGATAGCTATGCTGAACAATCCAGTTTATATCCTCCTATTTCTGAGTGAGAGGACTTGGCATGAGAGGAAAGGATTCAGCAGTTGGTATCTCAATGAAAACACAGTTCCTCAGCCACTGAAAATACACAATCTCTGACAAACTGGAACAAGAATAACACCTTATTCTCCTGGATGTGATGCAAGAAAATCTGTTACAGATTTTTCCGCATGATTCTACCCCCACCCCACCCTCCCTCAATCATCCACTATGTCACCTAAAACTAAGGATTAAGAAAATCCAAACCGGCATGTTAACAACATTTATATGCACATTATTTTCCCAATCTGAAACCCATCAAATCTACTAAACTTCTTCCAAAATACAAAAGGACTTACCCAATGTGTCTTTTAGATTTTTAACCAGAGAACCCTTCTTCAAGCTGTTTTTTCGCTCCACATAATTTGATGGCACATAGCCCGTTTTGTTGGCCGCGTTTCTTACCCTCCACCATGTCTTGGAATCATCTAATAGCCAAAGACGCTCATTTTTCTTGATGTCAAGTTCTTGGTCCTGCTGTGCAGTGTAATCCCACTTTGCAATAACAATAACTTCTTCTGTCATCTTTCATGGAGTCCTTCTGCAACAAAATATTAACAAATGCTCATTAGTAAATCATATCGTGTAATTCTGACTCAATTTTTATTACAACTTCTGAAATAAGCAAGAAAAGGGTAGGGAAACATGTGAAAGCCATACAGAGAAGAACTCAGACTGGAAGTCATATTGATCCTTCTTGCTCTTTCAATCACTAAAACATGACACCGCCTTGACTGCAAATTCTATGCCATAAAGTATTACATTCCTATGAATGTATATATTATTCAAATATACATTAACAAAGGCTAATTTATTACACTCATTTATTTTTTTGCACACAGCATTATAAAACTATCCTAACACCTGGTGTTCAAAGTTCTGATCTGATGGGAAAAATAGCAACAACTCAAAAATATTTTTTTCCTTCTGCCTTAATTGTCATCTTCATACTAACATATTATTTATAAGTGTTCTGTGTTTAAACAAAGTGATACTTTTTTTTTTTTAGCACAAAGCTAAAAATACTTAAAGGAGGAACATAACTCAGCAAGGAAATCTGCCATCAAGGAGCGGGTACTGTCTTTAGCAAGCCCCTTGCTCACAACATTTTGCACAGGCCATCTAGAGCATTTCGGAAGCCTTTGCTCCCCTTTGCCCTCAGCTCACCGCAGTCCCGTGCTGGGCCCAAGTCTGCAGGGTGGAGAAGGACACCCACTGCACTTCAGTGAATTGCATTTCACTTCTGCCCTACCTGAAATTCATCCAGAGTTCTGTCAAGACCGAATGAGTTGTCTTTTTTCACTTAGCTGTAACAACAATGATCTTTTCCAAAGCTATTTATCAGTTGCATAAAGACAGCTGCACGCCTGCGCGTTTTCCTACGCATCCCAGTAATTATCAGGAATAATGTGAGGGAGCACAGTAATGTGCAAGGAAATGCCAGTAGCAGTGACATGCAAACATATTATAACGCCAACGAAAACATGTTGATTTTTATCCTCTAAATTCTGAGAAGTTAACCAAAATTTTCTCATCTCTGCCAGAGGTTTTTGAGGAAGAGGGAAGTGGAGGAGGACAAGAGACAGTGGGAGGTGAGAATACATTTTAAAAAAATAAATCTGCTACACTGATTTTCAAGTAAAAGCTGCAGATTTCCTTTAAATTACAGATTAGTAGAAACAAGACCCAGAGTACTTCAAACTATTAATATCCAAGGGTCTTTTTACCATTAATGGACTTTGTTGTCTAGTTTGTAGCAATCCACAAGCCTATGAACTCTGATATCTAGTAGTTTACATGACAGTTTCAGAAAACTCCCAAACCTCATTCAGTATGTAAGCTATGTCACCTATATTCAGAAAGGGTTCCCTCTGCAGTCTGTAAACACACACACACACACACTTTCTCCCTTTAGCTTCAGTACAAGCTGTGAAAACTACATGCTAGACAGCCCAGCAGTCTACTCTTGCAAGAAAAAGTGTCTTCCTTACAGGTTAACTTTAAATAAGACACTGTACTGGATGCCATTATAATATTTAATAGCCTCCTCTTCTCATCATTTTTGTTTCCAGGAGAGCATCATACAGGGTTGAGCTATGGTTGCTTAACTATTTGACATCAAATTTCTGGAAAGCACCAGCAGCACACTCCTCATGGCAAAGGTAGGAGAACGTTTTGAAAATCCAAAGCTGAAATCAACAGGTTCTCTTTTCCAATTAGAAAACACAAAGGAACATAAAACAAAAACATTATTTAGGCGTGCATTTGTGTAGCTGAGAGGCCCAAGATGAATTAAGAAAGTAGTTCCAATGTTTTGAACAACTGAAAAGAAACATAGTACAGTTCAAGCAGGCTGTGACTTACAGAGGTGGAACTGATCATTTTAGAAGAAATAAGTCACTAAACTCTTCAACATTTCCCTCCTCTTCAATAATATTCCCGACTGACAATGACACAGGAGACCCTGAGCTTTGGACAGCAGACTCCAATAAACTGCCCTGGTTTCTGACTCCCATAAAACAGCCAGCCTACAGGTCGATAAGCTCTTGTAGCCGCAGGGGGACTGCAATCAAGCACGTTTCAGAGGCTGCCATCGTCAATATCATCTCTCTCTCCAATTTCAATCGTTCTATTTTATCTCAGCAATTGTAAAATGGTCAATTCCTACTATTCCAAGGGACATGGAGAACATGAAGAAATAGGACACCATCAACGCAGTCGCCTGATGTTGCCACCACACAGAATCTACTTCTAAAAAAGGTTGTTTTCACAACACAGGCAAGTTAAAATCCTCTATCAATATGAGAATATATTAATAATTAAAAACCACATTAGGCATATTTGACTAGCGACTGTTGGAAAGTTATTAAACTCTTCCTATCCTTCTGAAGCAAAAAAACCCCACCCAGATTCTGTAACTGTTCTAAGAGCTGTCAACCGTTTCCCTGAGGTGCTGGGCAAGGACAGAAGCACAGGGAGAGCCCCACAAGTCAGGGCTGACAACATCAATGATACAGTCCTCCGAAATTCACTCAGGACAGGGAGCCCCCAGCTACCCAGTTTCTACAATTCCAGTTATTATTAACATGTAAAACTGCCACTTTGCCTGAGAAACGACATCAATTCACAAGCAGGCCCCTTGCACAATACAATTTTGGCAGAAGCACAGAGAAGCCAAGTTTCTCAAGCGGCACGCTCACACAGAACCCATTTCAGTGAAGTGCTCCAGATTTCGCTGAATGTTTACTATAAATGGCACAAGCATTCCTTCCCAACTGGGGACAGGATTTACTGAGAGGCAAAGTGCATCATTTAATTGCTACTAAACACTTCCTCAGTTAAAGCTGCATATGTTTGAAAGTCTGATTGTGATGTTTCTTTTAGTTTTGCGGGCAGTTGTGTTTGGGTTTTTGATTGATTTTTTTAACTTTTTTTTTTTTAACGTGGGGAACTAGTATTAAAATTCTTAAAACTACTCTCTTATGGTTACATCACCAGACTGGCTCCATCAAGGACAATAAGGTTCTTCCTGTGACATTTGCAGAGCTAAGATTTCGTTGTATGTGAATAAGGATATATACTGTTTCCCAGAGGAGGAGAACAGACTTAACAGTTTGGAAATTATTCTGCAATACAGCTGTGTGCCAAACAAAAGATTTCAAGCAAACAATATAACTAGATCTTGGGGAAAACATAAAGAAAAAACAATAATACAGCCTTCCAAAGCATCTGAATGTCCCACAAAAACTTGACACGTGCTCAAAACGTGAAATTTCTCTAGTATACTGCTTAAAGACTGCACAACAAAAAAATACCACAGTCCTCATAGATTCTAATGTTAACATGAGACTCCTTCACATGAAGAAAATGAAAATCCGTTACTGCTAGGAGTGGACAGTCTTCTGGAATGTTCCTCCTCAGAAAGCCCAGAAGTCCTAGTGCTGAATTAGAGAGTCCTCTCCTCACACCTGAAAGGATAACACTCACCCACTGACTTTAAAAGGCACCAGTGAAAAGCTTTGAAATACCTACACAAGGAGCTGTAAATTTATGAAATGCAACACAGTCATTTCTCAGTACAAGACTGTTTCACTCCAAAAAGTAAATGTACGGCCTTGTTTTTTAACCTTACCATATCAAGAGGCCGTTTGCTTTACTTTTACAGCAGCTGACTCCCAACTACAGTTTTTAAAACAAAACAAAAAAAACCAAACCAAATGAAGACACTACGCGCTACACGAGCAAACAAGCAAAACTCCACAAGGCAGCTGACTCTCAACTACAGTTTTTAAAACAAAACCAAAAAAAAAACAAACCAAATGAAGACACTACACGCTACACGAGCAAACAAGCAAAACTCCACAACCTAGAACCTTAAAAAGTAATTCTTATATTAGCTACGTGCCTGATACACATTTCCAATCTCTTTTAACCCAGCATTTCCTTCATTGCTAGCAGTCATAGTACACTTACTTATTTTACCAACTTTATATTTGATGAAATGTTACAACTAACTAGTCAATATTGAGCTCAGGTATTTTCAACCACTTTGGCAGTTATCACTGGAATATCAGTATCAGAGCTCGTGTATAGACTTCATCAGAAGAAAGTCCAGAAAGGAAAAAATTATGTTCAATAAACTACCAATGATTCAAGAATTTAATGTCAGGAAAAAAGTCCCCACCAAACAGCCACCTATATAATTTTGAACCAATGCTTAAAACTGAACCATACAAGCAATATTTGAGATTATGGAATCTTAAATGTGGAGGAACTTAAGAAAATTTGCTCCCACAAACTTGTAAATACACTTGTGATTTTTCATGTGAAAGATCTGCTCAGTTGACGTTATTTTAAATATCATTTTTAAGGCCTAGATTTCTTTTTTTTTTCTTCCCACATAGGGCTAATGTGTTTCTCCCACACTGATAAATAAGAAAGGATCCACTTCAGCATGCCACCTGCACTGGAATCTTCTCCTCTAGACTGACAGGAGTCAGCCATCCCTATAGTTTAATGCCTTGGCCCAAAGGGCAGAGAATCACAGAAGTAGCACCTTTTCTTGCCTTCAGCATCTTTACAACATCTTCAGGAGGAAGGCTTAGGGTTATGTCACAGACACAGTTAAGACAGTGCAAGCAGGAGGCATGGCTGACCTTTGAAAAAGCAGTGAGAAATGAAGCAGTTGCTCTCCTCATTCACAACTTATTTTGCAAAAAAGGAACATGGCTGAAAAATGATTGACAGTAACACTTGAAATTTAATCCCTCACCAAGGGAACAAGCAAAAATTCTATTAAAAGGCAGTGACAATTGATACAACAGACTCTTCTGGAACTGAATGTCCTCCCAAGACACTCTGACAGAAAGGTACTAAATTAATACGGAGGCTTTTGCACGACACTGATGCACATAAAACATGCAATTGTTATCCAGTATTACATAAGCTGTAATTACTTTACAATAGTTACCTAACTGTCTTGGAAGAATGAAAAGTTAACTAATGACATATCGTGGATTTCTCTTAAATCTGAAGGCTTAACAACCTCTTTTTCTCCTCCTACCCCCAAACTCTGAAAATCAAAATGGGTTTTGAACCCTGCAGTGCGTGTTGCAGACGGGCCAGCTATCTTACGTTCACTTGGTTAATCTTTCACAAACTACAGCAAATATGCAATATTTTGTCCTTTAAGGTAACACAGTTGTGGAAAATAAAGAAGTGTCCTTCCATCAGGGGCTCTTTCATTGTAGGCAGATGTGCTTACTGTATTTTTTAATTAATAAAACAATTTGTACTAGATTTCACCCCAAGTAAGTTCCAGTCTGAACCTTTGTTATTTACAAAGATGCAATCTCTGGTTAGCCTACATACTGTTTCAGGATGTTTGAAGTTTTGTTTTCACTTGCGGTTGTTTTCTTTGTTGCATGCATGGCTATTTTTTCTTTTTTTTATAAATAGGTCTGGATGAACAGTTTTGACATACAGAAAGATTTTAAAGAAGCACATCTCTCTACCTTTGAGATTGTTTCACTTGGTTCTTAGGGACCAGTAAAGCATCAAACTCAAAGACAAATCTCAGAAGGTATTAAAAAGAAATGTGAATTCAAATGAAAACTTATGAAAAAAAAAGAATACGCCTTTTAGACATATTTTTAGCTATTTACAGTAGAACATAGCATTTTTGACATTTAAAGTAAGTATGTTTAAAAAAAACCAGGAAAATATCACCTCTTTCATGCAAAGGCCAAAGATAACCTAAACGGAGCAACACATATTTCTAATGATTGTTACACAAAAATCTCAAAATGCAGAGGTTTAAAAAGAGTAAACAAGCTGACTCAAATTAAGGCAAATCACAGCTCTTTGTTAAAACCAAGAAGACTTCTTCCATGCTTTGTTACATGCTGGTGCTTAAACAAATGGCGATGGATCACATAAAGGCCATTCACCTTGTCTAACTGCTTCCGCAGTTTAACACTTTCACGTTGCATATAATGTGTGTCAGTCCACCCCAAGGAACCCATTTCTTTGGAAAAACGTCACTGCACAAAAAAATATTGTAAGAATACTCTCCCTCTCTTTTCAAAACTAAGTATCTGTAGTGACCAAACATTTATCACATCGCTATGCAGTTCTGAAGTGTCAAACCAAGACCTGAGCAGAAAAAAACCCAAACACACACATACCTGGCCTGCCTAAAATTGCTGACTGTTTTAACACAAGCTTGACAATTAATTTGGGGAATTTCACTATTAGGTCTCATTAGGATGCACCAACTACAGAACTAAAAGTGATAGCTGAGTAAGTGCAAGTGATTATTATCTAATTTACTTTGATGTGCAAACTGAAGACATAGTCACAATCAATAGAAGCTCTGTCAATACTTGAGAGGAGTCAGTTTTCCAAAGCTGAAAGCAAAGATGAGTGGAAGTTGTAAAGAATAAACGTGATCACAGATGTAAATAAACGGATGCACTGTGATGGAGGAATGTTTTATTACATTTTCCAATTTACTCTCACAATATAGCATTTATGAAAGTAGTATTATGCTGTTAAAAACCCCAACTTGTTTAAGAAGTAAAAAGCTCGAGGTTTCTTCTCTCCCCTTTCGCTAGTCCTTTCCTTGAAAAGGAAAAACTACTAATGACAAGCTTGTTGGGAAATGCAAACTGAAAGTATCAAAAGAAGTGCAGTTTAGCTCATTAAAAACTATTAAAAATTATTAAACTGCATCTGGAATAAATTAAATACTAGCAATAGAATAAGTACAGAATTAGATAGATCATTGCTTCCTGCAAGTGATTGTAGGAAAAAAAAAAAGTCTAATACTTATTTCTATGCTACAGGATTATTTTACAGTGACAACCATTTTCTTCTTTGTTATTAACTAGGGTGTAAAAATAATAAGAAAAATAAAACACTTTTAACCTTCAAATGTACCCCAAGATAGCAGAACCCTCCAGGAAACTTCTACAGTTTTAGCAGCAACTCTCAGGGAAATTTAGAGCAATGAAGAATTTCTGGAGAGTTACAGTTATGCCACTAATTTGAAAGCATAAATTGGATGGTCTTTGATACCACCACCAAGCAGTCAGACAAACTCTTATCTTAAAGAAAAATAAAGAGACAAAGGATTCCCCCCCAAAAAAACCCACAGAGCAGATTACAAATGTACTTATTAAAAGGGTTTTAAGTAAGATAGGCATGAGCAAACTGTACATTTTTCACTATATGGGCTCCTGATTTAGGTCTACCCATCCAACTCAAACCCACACTGGACAGATTAACAACCAGCGCAGGGCAGGCCCAGCCCCAGGGGTGACTTCAGAGGCAGGCCCAGCAGGCCCCAGGAGCCTTTCTGGCAGGCCCCAAGACATTTGCTCTTGGGTGTAAAAGTACTTGGTTTCCTTATGAGTCACCTAGGTGAGAAGAAAAAAAAAAGAAAAAAGAATTATAGATAAAACTGTGAGGGCGATACAGCCCGGGGGAACGGTTGATCACCTCAGAGGCACTGCGGCCTCTGCACCACAGGCAGGACCGCTCTGCCGCAGCCCAGTTCTCCAGGTGTCATAAGTGTGGGGTTTTGTTAGATGGTATTTCTTGTGAAAGGACCACTCTTAATTAACCAGCAATTTAGAACTACACTAAGTAACTTAATCTTGATGCCACCCAAGAGCCTGGCCCTACACACCTCAAACTCTCTTCCCCGCCCTGCATTGCTCATCTTCATTTTGGGGCACAAAGCTGCAAGGTTTGGGGTTTTGTTTCTTCAACCGGAAGCCTCTGACAGCTTCTAAGTCGCATTAGCTTCTCTCGGCCCCAAAACATATCTGATAACCCAGCCTCTAACACAACTGCAGCTACACTTCAGCGCCTTGTATCCTGCATTACAGAGCAACTGCAAACAGGAAACCACAAGACGAGTTTAGTGGTAACAAATTTCTGCATAGCTCCAATACGGCACAAAAATGAAGCTTGTTTTTTTTCCTTGTGAATGGCTTAAAAGTCTTTTTAAAAGACACACAAAGAAATAAAGGAGAATATATATTAGAAACACCCAGAAACACATCCTTCCTGCTAAGGAGTCAGCACAGCACTTTACCATTCAATAACAAAAAAAATCTCACTTCATGTATGTTTAGATAATAACACATAGAGGAACACTTGTAAAAAAATTTTCCACTCAATGTTTTCATGAAGCCTATCACGCGAATCAGTCTGCTCACATGAAATAAGCAAGAGATTGCTTCACATGATCTTTTAAAAAGTAAACTTGCCATTTAAAGAAAAGATATAGTTCTAATCACAAAGCCTGCATGCCCTTGGGTCTCTCCATGTTGTGCCTGCAGCCCAGAATCTCAGCAATGACTGTCTCCGACGGCTATAAGTGATGCTTACGCCCTTCCAAATCTCCAAGCCCCACTCCAGCAAGACGATGTAGCACCAGTGACTACCAGCCAAGAGGAGTGGGGACACCCTCAAGGCAGAGAATGCCCAGAACAATGAACGCTGCGAGAGCAACCCACCAGCTCACATCTTTCCTTCTTTCTTGTAAGTCAAGGTCACCTCATGGACATGGGCTGCCCATTATACAGACTAATACAGCTTCGTAATACGAGGCATATGGTCTGAGAAAGGTTGAAGTTGCAAGAAGATGATGTCACAACAGCAAGACTCTGGAAAATAATGTTAGTTAAGAATAAAATTGCTAACATTTATATGACAGTGTATCAGAAACCTTAGCCTGCTGCCTCTCTAGTAGCAGAAAGAGAAAGCTGTCCGGGCTGCTGCAGCACTAAAAGAACACAAATCTGAGTTCCAATCTTCCATTAATTCATGCGATACCACCCTAACTTTATACAATGTTCACTCTGTTTCATGTTGTGACCTGCATACAAGCTAACCTTCCCAATTCCATGTATTTTTAATTTCATTAGTAATACTGCTGTGTGACAAAATTTCCTGGTCTGGGGCAGTTCAGGATACAAATGCTTAATCAATGTGACAGTTTTTAAAACACATAATACTGGAGTGCTATCTTTATGCGATAAGCACTCTGCTGTTTCTGGAAGCCAAGTTTTTAAAAATCTTTTGATGTCTTAAGAGAAAAGGATATTTCTATACCCTTTTTTTTTGCAATAGCATGCCTATTATAAAGCAGGCAGTGTTCATTTTTAGCTTTTGATAAATGATTTAAATTCAAAAAATCTATTTCAAAGGACAACAAGCTGGTATTTTACAAGAACAAGCCAGTATTATAGCAACATATGTTAAAGTTTTGCAATACTAGTAAGGAGCCTTATAACTTACCTATGCATAAAAGATAATGATAGTTATACAAGTTACACAGAAAACACTCTAACAGGTCTTTAGCTAAGCTGAAACTGAGTATGAACACCAAGACACACGGCAAGGGTCTTAAAATAAAAACCTGGCTCAAGTCTTTCCATGAACATGGGTTGACTATTAAGAAATCAGCTAAGAACAACTTTAAGAGATCAAAACCAACCAACCAATCTATATATTTAGCTTGTTGGGCCAGGAAGGGCTGTTTTTAAGAAATCTGTATTTTTGTTCCATTCTGAAAGCAGTACAAAGATTATCAGACAATGCCAGCAACCTTCTAGAGACAGTCAAAAAACATTATGAGAGGATTTTTGTAGTTAGATGATTTTACTACTGTTTCGTCCAACCTGCGTTGTATTTTTGGAAGAAGGTGCTTCTCCGTTTCTTGAAAACTATGAAAATTTGAATCTTTTCATGCCATTGTATTATATACTCATCAGAAAACATAAGAAGAATGAATTATTACACCATTATTGCTGGCTTCAGCCTGCTGAAAGTGGGGCAGGGGAAGTAAAGTCTGAATAACAAGCAACTCCAACCGCAGACAGCCAGCGAATATCCCTTCCTACAGAGCCCTTCCTCCAGCCTTCAGCCGCCACCTGCTTGTGGCATCTGCCCTCAGACCTCCCATCCCTGCATCTGAGCAGGCAGGGGCTGGCAGCAGCCACAGGGTCTGGCGGGTGCGGGCAGCAGCCACAGGTTCTCCTTCTGCCTCTGCCAGCAGCCTACACAGATGCAACTACTGCAAATGACCCAACCTGCAGTGACTTCTTCCACTAGCAGTGCAAAAAAACCTGCTTCTTGCTTTATTTTGAAGGCACCGCCATCAGGAGAGATGGTTTTCCACAATCTAGACAGCAATGGCAAAACCCAGACTGTGAAGAGAAGACATCTTCAGACCCTTCAGCTGCAAACGGTGCGAGACAAACAGGGAGGAGGCAGCTTTTTTGACCTGTATTTCTCGGCTACAAAGTAAACACAATTGAATCTCAAATGCTGCCTCACATTTAGATAAATAGACCGAGAGGGTCAGAAAAGAGCATCAGCTCACCTTTTCCTGAATTCTTTTAAAAGCAGTTTCAGAAAAGCCACACAGCTAATAAACAGCTCAACTGCACTAAAGGAAACTTTTTGGAAAAAAGAGACCTTGTCCCTCTATAAAACAGTGGTAATGATTAATGGCCACATTTCCACATTGGTTTATAGGTGTTTCTAGACATAGATAAGCTTAATCTTTGTCTCTGTTGCTCTGGACTGTTATCTCTCCATTCCTCCCAGCAGAAAACATTTAAGCTTACCTAAACACTTGGAAATACATGAAAACAAAGAAAAAAACAAGATAGAAGAGAGGGGAAAGTCCAGAAGAATATAATGTACATTAGGTGCCTCCACAAGACAAAATTACACCTACCAACCTCTTCACACTCCCTTAGAAAAAGTGTGTAGGATGGAGTCAAGCACACAAGCACATAGCAAAAAACCAGACACTCTACCAAGAAGACATTTAGATAACATTATTGGTGTGACAGCCTGGTGAAACATGCTCTGTAGAAGAACAAATCAAGTGTACTGCAGTTCATGCACTTTCCTCACTCTCAAGAAACCTTCCACCTAGCCTCGAAATTAAAACAGTCAGCCACTCACAACATGGTGAAAACCATGGAATTTTATAAAGAAGACACCCTTGAATTTCTTTCATGATTAAAAAAAAGAAAAAAAAAAAAGGCATTTGAATTATTTACTTCCATTGTCGCTTCGCTTCCCGTAGCTCAAACATTCAATAGAGGCTGGAGGAATTATACTTCATTCCAAGTGTTGGTACATTTATGCATTGTATAAACAAAGAACCGTCCTCAGATATAAGAAGTTTAACCTTGATCTAGCACAGAAGGACAGAGCTCAGAATCACTGTGGATTGCTACGTTTTACTGCTAATCCCTTGAAACACTGCTACCTACTTTTCAAGGGATTTCACTTTAAACTGTCTATAAAATGCTGAAAATAAAATTGAACTGCTGACCTTGTGTTCCCCAATAGAAAAATCATATATTCGCCTTTTAACTAGAAAGAGGAAGAGATGTTTGTTCAGTTCAAACACACATTTATTCCCAATCAAGGCTACTTAAGGAAAAGAAAAAAAAGGAGTACATTGTCCATTTCTAGACAATGTTCACTTTATAGTCTTAAGCAATTTATTAATTGCTTCACAAAAAAATCTCACCATTCAATCCCCCTCATGAGAGTAGAAAATGTGAAAAATAAGTATATTAAAACAATTTAAAACTTTCTGGTGGCTCCCAGAGCACTAAGTAATTTAAGGGCCCTGCTCAGACTCTGTTCCTATGAGTTTTCCAGTTTACTGTCATTTCACATACTGAATAAATTCTTAGACTTAGGGATTATTATTTTTTTTTAACCAGGTCATCTGGACCACAATTTTTGTCCAATTAAAAAAAGGTGCAGGTGGCAGTGAAAAAAAATACTAATTTACTTCTTAATTTAACTCTTAAGGCAAATTTCCGCATTTTTACCTTAATTTGGTGCTACCGAACACCTATTTCTCATATCTAGGAGAGTTTCCCAGACAACAAGCTACTTTCTGGAAGCAGCATCTTTGAATAGTACAGGTAAAAATAATCACTGGACAGAAGCAATCATTCCTGATTCTGTGCTTATGCACATAACCAAAGAGGTGGCATGAAAGATACAGTGTTAGATTTCATTACAAAACAGCTAATACCATTAAATTTATTCCTGTATAAAGCTGTACATCTTCCTGAAAAAGACTGGAAAACGAGATAGGAACTCGGAAAGCCATCCTTTTAATTTCCTGATAGGGCACGTACCAAGAGAAAGTGCAATTTAAATGAAGAGGCACTCTCAGATCTCATATGAGATGTGAATAAATGCTGCAGCTTCACAAGCCTCTTGTCAGCGAGGCTGACTGCTGCATGAATGCTACACAACCAGGAAAACTTCAGCCCAGGCAAGAAAGGGCCATCCCAGTCTCTCCCTGAAGTCACTCGTTCTCCTTCCACCTAAGAGCCCTTCAGCATCAAGATGGGAATCCTCTCTTAACATGTTCGAAATGCAAGCGCAGAGGAAACTCTATTCCTCCCACTTTTAAAAATAAAACAGTTTTTAAAACGGCCTGTTGTATAGCTCTTAAAAATGCTTTAAAGTCAAGACTGCATTTTTGGTCTGGAATGTTGGCAGCATTCATTCATTCCAATCAAATTATTTCTTGTGTATCTTCATTTCCAGTGAGGTCCTCTTGTAATAAATAGCACTTACGAGTGCTCTGCTACACAATTACAGCAGTAAGCCATTCGTAATTCCTCAGTCAGAGGGGTGGGACACATAACGAAGAGAGAAACACTATTCAACCAAAGGCGAAACGGATGAACAGGGATTTACTAAAGTCCTTCTGTCAGGCATGCTCCAGAGAATGCAGGCTGCTGCAAAGCATGTTAGGAAGATGCTCCTTATTCTGAACACTTACCTTGCAGTTCAGGTGCCAGCTGCTCTAAGACAGCTTACATAGACAACCTAAAAGGTTATTCCACTACTATTGCCCCAATGTCATTTTCCACTGCACCAGAACTGCTGCTCAAGAAGGTAAGCTTCTGAAAGTAAACTTTTAGCAGATAAAGACTAGGAATAACTGACTTTTCCTGTACCAACAGCTACCAAAACCCAAGAATAAGCAATTAGAAGAATTCACATTTCCATGAGCAAAACATGCATTCAACAGAGACCAATACTGCCTGGCAATAACGGACTCTCATCCTCCTGTATTCCCATATTTAGCTCCAGCGTTTGAACAAAACTGAATCTTTCCAAATTCCTCTAACTCTCCTCCTATTGTTTTATCTTCTGCCAGAAATTTCTCCACAGTTCACTTTTCTGAATAAAATCTCCCTGCAATACACAAATTGCTTCAAAATTAAACACGTGGCTTTGGCTGCTACAGCACGTTCCCCATCATCCAGAAATGTTATGTACTTTCACAGTGATGAGACATTCTATCCTCAAACACTCACAGACACATTTTCTTCCTTACTCCAAATAAATAACAATGAAATGCATCAACAAAAGTGAAAGAATAGCAGCCAAATAATTTCCAAACACAGAGACTGCAGGGATTAGTATTTGTACTAGAACCAAGATTAAATAAACGAAAAACAGGTTCAGAATCACAGGTCTGAAATTTGGAAGCTTAGTCACAGAGTTCTTGTTTCTTCTAGAAATTTATATTGTTATGCCATAACTCTTTTCTATGTAATACTACAACAGAAGCAGATAATTTATTATCTAACTCAGACCTTCCTAAGAGAAGTCAATAGTGTTACACAAATACTGGGAGCTGTGGAGTAGGGTACAAAAGGAGCGGCAAGTTACAATCCCTTAACTCATCAAAAGTAGGAGCAAGCATATTAAAAAAAAAAAAATCACAAATTACTTCAAGGTGAAGAAGAGAAGGGGGAAGACTCATGCATCCCCTTTGCCCATGGACCTCAGGAAGAACTTAAGAGAGATCCCTTTTCCTTTCCTGTGTAACAGAACCTCTGAATGCTTCAAGTGATTAATACCAAGCATTTTTATTTTACTTGTTCTTAAGCTTCTTGTTGAAAATTAATCTCCAAGGAACAGGTCTTGGACTGAAGTGTTATTTGATGCCTTGTTCCTGCTCCTCCCCAAAAAACCAAACATTTAGGTTCAAAAACTCAACTTTGAAACCCAACTTTAGTTCTATAAAGATCAGCAGCACTGTGGCACTGCATCGAATGCTGCCCTTGGTTTTTGCTTTTCTTATTTTTAAGGATTCTGCAGAATTAGTCAGAGTACTGACTCAGGATGAAGAGATGCACAGACACCATCACTTGCAGGCCAGAATCCTTAGTCTGTCCAGTGGCCTTACTTTCTGCTGTTATTTTCCCCCCACAGCTCGCAAGTCAGGAAAGATGTTAGAGCAGTCATTCACCCAAAGAGTGTTTCAAGTGCAAGTCAGCAGTTGAGAATGCAAGTTTCCATAATCCTCGTGACAGTAAATTCAATTTTTAAGGAGCGCAAAAGATAAAACCTTGTTTATGAGCTAGTTTCAAAACTAGTTTTATAAATACATGCACACACACAAGACACAAGGGTTGTGGTTCTAGTCAAAACATTTAAGTAAACCCAGGGATGTCATACCCTTTTCTTCTTGCTTTAGTTTACCAAGCACCCCGATCTTCATCATCATAAACTAGCACTCTCTCTAGCAATAATAGAACAGACCTTCCCAGATCTTATACAAATTCAGGGCTGGCAGAAAATGACATTCAATAATCTTCAGGGAGGAAAACTAATACTCTCACTGTTTAATCTTGAAAAACAAATTCATAGATCAAATATAAAGAGAGGTCCAACCCTCACTCAACATAGAACCCTCATCCAACAGCATTTTTGGGGCTGGTATGTGATAACTTGAGAACTAATGGTATGAGGCAACTCAGCTTATCAGGGAATGTGCTAAGCAACAGAGAAAGAGCTACTGATTTTGGTGCAAGTTGGAAAATTCAAAATATGGATCCCACAACTACCTGCTGCTTCAGGGAAGCCATCACCTGCTGTAGCCTGCTTGCATGAGAGGCAGATATTTAACCTGCATACAGGAATACATCTGCTAAGATGTCTGTCTTTCACATAAAAAAAAAAAATCAGGCTACAGGTAAATTTTAAAGGTTAGCAAGAAGAGGTGGAACAAGCAGTCATGAGGAAAAGATATGCTAAAAAGAAATAGAAGGACTCAAACTAGGAAGGAAAAAAAACCCCAACAGTGTGAGTAGCAATGACAGGAGCAGGGGGACTTGTTGGAAGGATTATGCATGCAGCTGCTGAATCAAAAAGCAGGAGTAGATCATTTAAAAGAACGAAGTGGGGAAAAACAGGGTGAGGGAGCAGGCAGAAAAAAAGCTGCACAGCGGCTCTATTATGGGGAACAACTAGAGCAGCTGACACAGATAACAGCTTCCAAAATAAGGAGGGATAAGACACAAGCTGCAGGGGATCCCTGAAACAAAAGGGTGCAAAGAGAGAGCACAAAGGAGAGCGCGGGGTTAAACCCGGGAAACTGCAAGGAGCA
>NW_009725581.1:113493-150690 GCF_000703405.1 Apaloderma vittatum
AAGAAAAAGAGACTATAAAAGGTTTATATTTGCATGCCCAGTATTCTATGCTTTGTGTTACTACTGGCTTAAAAAATAAACAGGACAAGCTCATTTTCTCAGTCCTCTCTGCTTAGTACAATTCAAGCTTTGTTACTATAGCGCAAAAAATAATTGTAATCCAAGATTAATTAACCAAGTTATTAGAAACAGAATTCCACAGAAAATACACCACACTAACTTTTAAATATTTTCTGTTCCATAAAATTCACCAATTTCAGCAATTGGTCAAAACCATTTGCCAGATATGAAATGAGATGAACTGTGTGTAAAGTCTCTTCCCATTCATTAAAAGGCAGTATTCCAGCAAGCCAAACTGTTTTTTTTTTATATCAATCATTTGAATACAATGTTATGGGGAATACATTAAGAGCACTACTGAAGATATGTGCTTACAGTTTTAGCTCTATTTCTACTACACACCAAACCTAACACAAACAATAAATCATTTAAAGTTCCCTCTAAGCCTCCACAGCAGCAGAACTGCCTTCCAGCCATCGCCAAATGGTGGAACAAGCCTTCAACTGATTTCATAAGTGACCTACTCCAGTGCTGGCTGCGTGCCCACTTCAGCAAAGCACTGGCTCGAGCATCCAGCCCTACACAAGCTACAAAATAGGCCTGGTACCCCTCAAGAAACCTGAGGGGATCTCCAGGAGGCATTTACAAGCAGATGATGACAGCAGTTCCTTTGTGGGGCAGCTGGATCTCGGGGGTAACTCAGTGACCTCGGCTGCTGATCTGCGTCGTCCGTCCGTCGGGAGGGTTTGGGAGCACTGCCCCAGCCCTGCCCCGACCCAGCCCCATCGCACCTCGCAGGGCTGGCACAAGACCTGCTCCCCGGCCCCACAGCCCAAAAGCCTCCAGCTAGTTCTCACAGAATCATAGAATGGCCTAGGCTGGAAGGGACCTTAGAGATCATCTAGTCCAACCTCCCTGTCATGGGCAGGGACGCTTCTCCCCAAGGTGTGCCTCCGTACAACACCCACCCAAGTCACAAGTACCTCCAGAATCTCCAGACACCCTCCCGGTGATGTAGCTTAACTGTGTGATCTACCTCGAAAGGTTTCTTCAGATCACATCCTAAGCCCCATCGGTTGTCCCCGAGCAGTGCAGTGCATATTCACACCTTCCAACTGAACCCAGTGTAACACAGGGCTATGTTTATTTAGAAAACACAGAAATGAGCTCCATAACCAGTTCTGCCAGCAGCATTCCTCCGAACACTTGTCAGGATGCTAAGCTTGGTCACCGCGTGTTTTGTGTTCAGTTCATGAACATAATTGGGCACAAGCTTAACCTTAGCTTACTCACATTTATCTATTTTATGTATATAGCTCAACTCATCGCTATATTCGTGAGCGACATGCTAGATTCCTTTCAGCAGGCAAAGCTTATTTTGGCTCAGAAAAACTGACACGCTGGATGACAAGACAGCCAAAGTCCATTCTGGCTATCAAACGCAAAACTACTTTCACCAGGAAAAAAATGGTCATCATTTTATTTTTACTGAATTGAATTTTCATGTATTAATGAAAGCTGTACAGTGTTCTCTGATGAGGAATCCATACAAATTGCAGCTAAAATATACTGCAAAGGCCATTTGTTGGCCATAACACCCGAGTTGCACCTGGAGCTATTCAAAGCTGGAAAAAAAAAAACACACACAAGCAATTCTTAATAATCCATTTTTGTATTAATAGTAAATAAAATCACATCTGTATTTTCATGCAAACTATAATCACTATAAGGAGAAACAGGAAAAGGTAAAAAAAAGTACTAAATTTACATAATTCAGGGAAGAGTAATTTATTTGGGTGGCATACCTGTGGTTATAGAGGGCACAGGAATGGCATGAAACTGTTCTTCCCTACTGTTTACAGTAACAGGTTAAAGTATTATGCCACTAGTGTAACATAACAGCCAGTATTCTATAAATTATTACACTAACCATCTGTAAATATATTTAAGTAATGCTAAAGTTGTATCTAAAGGTTTAAAATCAATACTTCAGGCATCTGGGATAACTGACATAATTATATGAAAATTGTCAGGTTTTTAGGGGAAAGGAATTCAGATACCCACTCAGTACATTCCTTTCATTCTCTTAATTACTGTCAGAATCAAAATCTCACAGGAAGAAGAGGCACTGCTTTCTTTAGCTTTTACACTCCTCAAAAATCAACAACTACAAACATGCTGACCCACAGAAAAATCACCATGGAACATTCTGACACAGCATCACAGACACTTGCACCAAGCTGAAATGCCTGCTGTGCTCTCTCCTCTTTCAGTGAGGAGGAGGAGGAAGATCAGCCTTCCAGGAGCTGTGAGCAGGTCCCCAGTCTCACAATATGAGGACAGGGTCTGCCCTGTGGCTGCTCTGAGCGCCTTTACAGACCAGGCTTTCCTCCAAATGCTGCTGGAACCACCGACACCTGATTGCAGTTCGGCAAACTGGCCGAGTACTAAGACACTGATAACTTTGCTTGTACTTCTTCACTTCTGATCTCATCAAACAATCACTCTCCTGTGCACAGAGGTATCCCTGAAGAACCAAACAGTACATTCCAGAAAGGTCTATGAAGTCTCAAAAAATTACATTACTAAAGAACGTTTCCCAGAAGAGTTTATCCAGAATACAAAAAAGAACCGATCAAGGCACATATTAATGCTGCAAGCCCTTTTCAAAATATTCTGTTCTGAAAATACAAGATGAAATTTATTTTTTGATATAAAGACGGTAAGTCTAAAGAATGAGGAACAAGTTAAAGAGTACAGAATACAACTACACACAAAGTTCAAAAATAGGTTAAATACTTATTGAACAGTTTCAGATTTGCAACAGCTGAATGATTGCAATGAATTGCCAGAACATTAGACTTCATCTGTAACTTCATAGCGATTTAATTGCAGAAGTATCTGATCATTGTTTTTTGTTTCGTTGGTTTTTGTGGTTTGTTTGGTTTTTTTTTTTTAAAAAAAGGGTGCTTTCAGTATAGTTTTCCTCCTTTTAAAAATAAATAAATAGAAAACAAAAAACAAACAACTGAAAAAAAAACTGAACTCACCCAGCTTGCCCAGGTATGTAAAAGACAAGCTGGCTGATCTTGACAGCCACATACTAATTACACTGTCGTTCTGACTCAACAAAAATCCTACGACACATTGTCTGCAGTTTGGTGAATTTAAGAACATTCCGACTGTAATTTGTAAATATTTACTTTAGTGACAATTGCATTTCCTTTCCAAAGGGCAAAGGTTTACTATGCTCTGGTAAAGCATTTCAAGGGCAGGCTTTACTGAAGCTACATGTATGCATTCATTTCCTTCCAGGAAAGGCATTAGAATGCTCCGTGTTTTGCAGAATCACATCTTTACCAAGTTGGATACAGTCCAGCAGAAACATGCAAAGAAGAATATCCAGCAGAAACATGGAAAAAGATCTAAAATATTAATACAGAAGTTAGATTTAGTTTTGTTGCCGAAATTAAATGTTGCCTAATTGGACAGAGAAAGTATTCTGGGTACCTGTACTTTAAAAAAAAAAGAAAAAGAACAAAACATAAAATTGAACAAACAGACAAAAACAACCCCAAAAAAGCAATAACCAAAGAGAAAACAAACCACAAAAAAACCCCCGTGAGACACTCCCACATGCTCCATCAATTCTCTCCTCCTTTCAGTGAGCTATTATATATTTA
Organism: Apaloderma vittatum; assembly: GCF_000703405.1. Classification (NCBI taxonomy): domain Eukaryota; kingdom Metazoa; phylum Chordata; class Aves; order Trogoniformes; family Trogonidae; genus Apaloderma; species Apaloderma vittatum. Next base: position 117,237 of record NW_009725581.1, read on the forward strand.
CTACCTTTTGGGCAAGTATATAAAACCCTCATCTCCTATAAAACACCTTCATTTTGGGCATGTTTGGTTCCCCTTCTCCATTCTTGTTTTAAAGAGCATAAGCAAAAATTACTCAACAACCAAACATCACAGAAATACGCTCAATAAATAAAGATGACTCTAAATCCATAATCCAGATTCTAAGCATCTATTTCCTTGAACAAAGCAATGAATTTTAAAATTATTTTCTCTGAACGTTTAACTGATAACTATTACAAAATAGGATAAGAAAGAGATTCATAAGATAAAACTCTAGAGAGTGTTATATTATATATTTGAAATAAACACAACATTTGGGCCACAGTACAATACAAGCCTCATTTTGAGTAGAAATTTTAGTAGAAAATTAGAATAACTTTATTATGGTTAAGTCTATAATTTGATGAATCACTGGCTTTAGAATTGTTTGTTTGGTTTGTTTTTACAACAAAAGGTCTTTCAATAATATTTTAATTTTGCTACCTACACCACACATAAAAAATACAAAGAAAATGTGCTGAAGTTTCTACTAAAAAAAAACATTACAAAAGGTTTCTTACTAAGGCTATACTCTGATCTGTTGGAAAGACCAGTATTACACATTTGTTCATTATATTTAAAGACATTTATCAAATAATATGAAAATGTAGTGCAAAACCCAGTTGTAGCATCTCAGAGTTTGAAGCATCACAGAGTGTCTATTCTAGTACTTTGGAATCTCCATTTTGGTTTGAAGGAAACCGAATCACTAGCAAAAAAATATGTATATACTATACTTAAGACTGGATTGCATTCTTAATTCTAACTGGTTCACCTGCACTTTATTAAATAAATTAAGTCTAATTTCAACATCTGATAACACTTCATTGAACAAGTATTTAACAGAACTCACAACATATATCAAGGCACATGAGGACTTGATACATTGGTTTTCATCTGAAGGCTCCAAAATTTCAATCATTAGCTTTCATAACTTCCTTCTGAAGAAGGCAGCATTACTTTTATTTTGTAAACAGAGAATTTGAATAAGAAATAATAAATCTGTCTGGTAAAATAACAAATTAAACTAACATTCTCACTCTTCTGGTCTGTGCTGCTGCCTCTACAACGCTGAAAGCTCATTCAGTGCTTTTATTTTTTGGTACTGTTGTAATGAGGTTCATTGTATTAAAAGTTTCTGTTAATAAATCTCTACTAAGCCGCTATAGGTACTAGAAACAGACAACAGGGTACATGGATTAACAGAAGGAAGACAGTCAGACTCTACTATGAAATGAGCTCTATGGAAAACATCAGCTTCATTAGGTTCCCTCAGGTCTTCTGAGCCAGGTCAGAACAATACTCTCTCTATATATTGAATGCAGTTTTGTTCCACTGTCACAGAAAACCCACAAACCTCCTTTCCTCTCAATACTTTAAAAGCCATTACTTCGTTTTTAGAATCCAATCAAAGAATAATATTCAGCCTGCTCCACCACAGGCTGGGGATAGCCGCTACTCCTCCGCACCTCCCACACCAGCACGTCCTGCAGGGGAAAGCAGCCCAAATCAAAGCAGTGGGTAAGAGGAGATACGAGGCAAAGACCAGTGGGAGCAGTATCTAGCACTTAATAATCCAAGCCTACCCTTTCTTCTTGTCTTTCTTTTTTTTAAAAAAAAAGAAAAAAAAGTAAGAGCTAAAACTTATTTGACTCAGATCACTGAAGGAAAAAGACTCACTATTCAATCATCCATGTAGCAGTTAAAAAAACCCCAAGCAATACATCCAGTTAACTCATTATCTTTAGTCAGGAAAATAACCACAGAACTTGAGTCACTCACCTTTGGCACACTCTTAAAAGGATCCAGGCGGTGAAAGGCAGGACTCTCCAACAAAGTTATGTACACCACTATCTGAAATAACAAACAACATATATTTTAGTTTCAGCACTAAACTTCGAAGACCTTTAACTAGGTAATTTATTTTACATACTGTCAAAATCCCCTAAGAGATCCTGAAGAGCAAATAGAATGGCTCTAACTTGATCCACCTGCTTAGCATAAACAGAATCCATCTTCATATTTCACTTTTCTCAATGAACACAACGTCAATTTAACCACAGACAATCCAAACCGTCTAGGAAAGAAAGCAACTACAAACTCAGCCATCATAATACAGTGAAAAATCAGGCAAGAAATTAAATTAAAAATTCAGTACAGCTTCAGAAAGATTATTTACTTAAAAGCACCATTATTTATTGTTTCCTTCGCTTCTTCATCAGTCAGTTTAACTTGCCCGTACTTCCAAAGGAACAGGTAATGCTGTTACACCTCAAAAACTGAGGTGTATCAGTACAAGCACAGCCAGCAGTTTTGTGGGGCATGACTATTTCAGACTAGGAGGGGCTCACACCCTCTTGCGTGTGTAATCCAGCCGGATTACTGCTGTGTGTGTTTTGGGGCTCTCCAGCGCCACAGGCAGTGACCCAACGACAAGAGCTAAGAAGGAGGCAGCGAAGTCGGTCGGAGGGATGAAGAAGTCCCCTCATGGAAATTCTGGCTGTCTGTGAAGACGAAAGGTTTCACCAGAAGGGTGGCCAAGCAGGGCCACATGCCCCCTGAGAAGTGATGGACTTTATTCTAGGGAAAGTCCCAAATTCTCCTGAATATGGCCCCTGCTGAGGCCTTAGTCCTGCCCAGAGCTGGGTGGCACAAGCCTCCAGAGATCCCTCCCAGCCTCCACTGCTTTGTTAAGTACTTCTAGCCACAAAAGTAACCTTTCAGATGACACTTTGAAGCATTAAAACATTTGTTGCTGTTTTTTAATGATACTTTAGACATCTATAGCATGTCTGACAAATTCAGGTGGCATAAACCCATTAAGATCCAATTCAAAGAGAAGGAAAAAATTTGCAACATCTTCCTGAACTACAGCCCCTAGCTCATAAGGACAATATATTAGAATGCATACACAATCTGAGGCCACTCACACACAAATGTTTTTATTCAAAGTCTTCTCTGAACACATTCTGACTAATTGCCACTCTACAACAGCATCCTATGAAGAAAGTCAGTTAAGAAGAGCAACTCATCCAACGATCTCATGCATCATAATAAAGGGGAAAAAAAGTATTGAAAAAGGTATAAATACCTTACACGGGTCTTTAAAAGTGAGATTTAGACTTCCATCCAGTAACAAGTGGAATATATACTAAAACCACTTTGACAAACATTTAAGCACAAACATATTAGCAAGAGGTAAAGCACAAGAGAGTACTAGCCCTTCAGCTCCCCAGCAGCTGCAAGCAGAGCCACAGTATTGCTAGCCCTTCCGGAAAAACACACAAGGCAAAAAAAAACAAAAACAACCAAACACAACAACAAAAAACAATAAGGGGAAAAAAAACCCTAAACCAAAACAGGAGAGCAAATCATGAGGAAGTGTTATTCAGAGGAGCCTCCTGATCCAGTTCAGTGCCTTAATGAAGCCATGCCTGTCACAGCAGAGAGTAGACAGGACCAGAAGGGTGACCTACTCCCTGCTCCTCTAACAGGGTGCTGCTGGCTTGCACGCTTGCTGCCCCACCGCCCAGCCTGGGGTTTGAGCTTTCTGCAAACACCAGTCAGAGGCAACCACGCTTTGCTCTATCAATTCTCCTCCCTGGTTACAGACCTTAAATGTGTTCTCACTGAAAACTGCTCTGTACTTGAAATTATAGGACAGATATCAAGTAAATGGGACAGATGAAGCAGCATTAAAACCCTGAGGCAGGGCAGATCTATTTTCCTACTGGCTGACTGTTTTGTAGTACATTTTTTTCCTCCTGTCAATAACAATGACATTTTTAATATTAAGGGGGAAAAGTGAGAAAATAAATGTCAGTTATTTTTTTGTTACAAAATCTTCCGAACGGTACCATTTTTCTCTTTCTTACTTCACAAATCACCTATAGCCCATTACCATCCACCACTGAAGCACTGTACCACGCTTCTGATGTTGTTTCAGGTTAGTTTTCTTATTTTGTTCCTTGAAGAAAAACTCAACATGTCTGTGAGTTATTGCTTCCATCTTCCAAACACACATTTGCACATAGGACTTGTGTTTGAAACTAAGTTGAAAAACACTACCGTTGGTCATCAATACCTGAAAAAATAATCTTGTACTTGCTAGTCAAGTGGAGAGGAAGTACAGATGGGAAAAGTATGAGTCCAAATTCCATCTCAAAACACAAGAAAAGAATGAGTCATGTGTTTATCTCTATACAACAATGCTAACTTCTTTCCATACAGCAAGAATAGTTTTACTTTCATGGCTCAACGTACATTAGAAGTAGCTCAGAATGTTAATGGCAACAGCACAAAGGTCAAACAAAGAAGAATCACAAGAAAACTTAATTCCTAGGAACACTTTGATTGAAATAAAACTCTGTCAATCTAAAAGACAAAAAAGCGCAAGACGCAGACTTGTCTCTGTCCTTTCTGAGCTCAACCCCATCTCACTGTGACATCCTTTTCCATTTTTCTCGTGGTTAAAATCTTCATTTTGCTACAGAAGAGCCAGTAGAAGCCTTCTGCCACAAGTCACGCTAAAAGTCACTTCTCCGGAAGAGTAACCCATTTCCATTACACCCCCTCGAGGCCCAAAGCTTCACCTGCAGCATTGTGATTTACAGAGTGACTCAAACTCGGGATGGAAACCTCAACTGCAAATTTATACTTTAAATACGTTCCTTGAAACATATTATAGCAGTTCAGTATCTTTTTTTTCAAAGGGCAGTAAATGGGAACAGTGCTTAGCATTAGGGACAGAGGGCTTGCACCACAGGAGGGGGTTTCTGGTTCTGCTGCTGCATCCTCCCAGCCAGGACTCTTAGAGAGCCGTATCTGGCAGCAGAATCAGGCTGGGAAACAAATAGTTAAACTTTGAGAGTACAAAATAAACTCTATCAAACTTCAAAAGCCTTGGAGCACGCAGGGCAAATACTTGCTGTCCACCCAAAAGACAAACTGGTGCAACATCAGAAAATTTGGGAAACGAACTCACCAATGTTTTTGAAAGGGGCAGCAACGCAAGCAGAGGAGGCACCGAGCTGGGCAGTCCTGTCTCCCACTGCATCTCCAGCGCTTGTCGCTTCCGTACCACCCAGAGGGATGCCCATATGTCACGCCTCAACCCTATCACCAATGTGACTGCAGCAATGTCAGCCCCACCTTGTGCAGAACATCACGGTTCCTCACTGCTCACAACCACCTTCATATCTCTGGTGCTTCCCATGAGGCCCAGGGCAGAGGAACAGACGATGACAACACGGGGCAGGAACGGCAAAGCGCAGTGACTGGCTGGATACGTGATCGCAAGCATGCAAAGTAGAAAAACAAACGTGCCTACATTTGAAGAGCAACCTCAGTCACTCTCGTTTGTTTTCTAGACCAAGGTGTTCCAAACAGGAAGAACTATATAAGTCCCACAGAAAAAAGCACTTTTGAATAGTGAGAAAGAAAAATTTTAACTTGATGCTTGCAAACAAGCATTAGAAGGGCAATATCAGCAACATCTAATGCAGTAAACACTTTGCATTTAACTGTGTCATCTCTAAATATTACAACCTAAAGAATACATTAGTGCTCTTGTTATGGTTCCAAGTAACATCCTAAGATAGTAACCATCCTTCCTTTCACTAACACCTTCAATATGCCCCATTTTTTTTTTTATCCACATGGCTAAAATCCAGATTCAGCCTTATAATGACTCATTTCAATGACAATTCTCAGGCTCTCTTCCCAATACCTGACCACCTCCTACTTGGGTTCTGACATGAAATAGCTAAAATAATCTCTTTGATATTTAATATGCTAATAAACAAGAATGGCCTGACCATAAACCTGTACTGCACAGAGTGCGAATTGTAACTCCAATAGTATGGCATTAAAGTGACTCTGATAACTATGATAAAATTCAACACCTGACATATTACTGGTGACCTTCTGGAGAACAAATGAAAAGTATCACATTAATACAAATTCTCCTGTGGAGAAGATCAGGCTGGCAATCTGCCAGTTCATTACACCATCTAGCTGCACTCCAACATTAAATATTGCCTTCCTTTGTAATTGACTGCGATACGCTGAAGCAATTGCAGGTAACCACTTTGGGCTATTAAAGTATTCCATTAAGACTTCTCCATTAGGCAGATATTTCAAATGAAGTTAAATCAAAATAGGCTATGTTCAAAATATTTTAACTACGCAGACAATTGGGTAAGCACAATCCAGTTCCACGAGGCTGCAGACAGATCAGCCTAAGCACTCAAAAGCTCAATACATGAATTTGCTTAAAGGGAAAAGAAACCAACCAAGTTTATTCAGGACTCTAGTATATGCTTAGTATTTTAACCTCCTAATCATATATCCTCAAACCTCACTTAATATTACCTTCTTCTAAAGCTAAGAACGTGGTAGTGTTAAAATATACAACTATTCTCTAACTGCAAAGTCAAGGCATTCACTGAATATTACATTTTAAAACCAAGTCTGAAGCATAGGGAGAAAACAGAAAGCAAGATTGGAACTTAAGGTTTCAAAAAGGCAGCAAATTGCAATGCTGCATGTGTGTGTAACATTCTGAAAATAAAAATAAAATCCTTTCATGCTACACAATCTACACAACTAACCTGGTAAGTTTGTGGTTCCTTAATGGCAAGGAAACAAGTGAAATAGGGCACAAGAACAGGCTCACTGCCTTGCAGACTGCCAGGCACTTAAAGCATTGGAAAAGATTTAAGCCTGTATGCTGGCTGTGAAAATGAGACCAGTCCCTGACGCAAGGACAAACTTGTAAGTTTAAATGGGCTTTTTCTAGTGGTCCAGGTTTGCAGCCATCACCAGAGGCTGTAAAGGTTAGCCCAAGAGATTCGTATCTCTTTGGAACCGTGCACAGACAGTAGGTTTTGTATCTTCTCTGTACTCCTATCTGGGACACAAGAGCTGTGGTACATCTCCTGGCCACACTGTGTTGAAGAGGAAGCAATTAGACATAGAATCATAGAATTGCCTAAGCTGGAAGGGACCTTAGAGATCATTTTAGTCCAGCCTCCCTGTCGCCAGGGACATCACCTTGGCAACACATGAGGACCAAACAGGAATCGAACCCGTGACCTTGGCGTTGTTAGTGTCACGCTCACATGTACCATTAGTCACTCACACAACTTTAGGTTTGTTTTTTTTTAAAATAAACATAGACTTGCTGGACACAGTAGTGAGAGAAATACAGCTAGAGAAAATGTCCAGCGGCTCACACTTCAACCACATGCAACCACAGAGGCTATGCTGATCTATGTCATTTAACTCCTGCAGTCAAATGCATATCCTCTGCAGACAAGATACGTTTTTAAAAAACAAGACTACTTTTTACATCTATATGCACAACCACCAACTCTCAATCTACTCTTGAAACCCACATAGTTGATTGTCTAAATATTAACAATTAAAATAAATCCTGTATTTCAAAAACCAGCTTCTTCTGTAGTTGCAATCCAAAGACATGCATGACTAGCATCTTTTTAACTCGAAAAGGAATAAGAAGAATTCTACAATATATATTGTATAGATTCACATTATTTTATTAAGAAGAATCACTATTATTTTCTGAAGAGGAATCACATGCTTCTTACACCCTCTCAGCTAGAAGTTTCCCATGGAAGTCTGAACTATTAAAAAACCTAACACTGATACCAAATTACTATCCAAACTCACTGTAGTACACAGGGGTTTTTAAGTCCTGGCTTAAGCAGGATATTCCATCTTGATTTTTACTGATATTGACCTAATACAAATTTGCTTGGGCTAAGCTACAAACTTCCAGGGCAGTCCTGGAATGAGAAAAAGAAAAAACCCACAAAGCAGAGTGGAGAAATCATGACTGGGAGGCCAGGAAGCCTCCTCCCAGCAAGGCTACAAAGACTCTGAGAGGACGTGAAATACTGCAGTCTCAATAATGCACAAAAAAACCCATAACCAACATAATTTTCCCCAAGCTGTCTTTCAGACTGATAATAGAGCATCAAAATAAATGCAAGCCATGCTCAGTCAGCTTCTGCAAACTGAAGGAGGCTCACAGCAAAGGTACCGTGCCACCAAACCAGCCCCAGGTTTCTTAAGCATTCCTATTCAAGAGCCATCTGTAAAAGCTGAAGTATTCAAGTTCCATTTTATCCCAATTCCTCTACGTTGTTGTTGTTTTTTTTCTATATACAATAACTAATAGGAACTCATAACCTTTTTAATCTTCCTTATTTAAGGGTTTACAAGCTGGCTGATGTATGTATAAATACCCTTAAAGCCTACACAGGAGAAGCAGAAAAGGTCTTGATTTATGCTTAGGACAGCTCCAAGCACCCCAAGAGCCTTTATTACAAATGTATGCTGAAAGACCTGAATTACCCACTATAATTGGAGGCAGACAAGCAGAAACAAAATCACACTTATCAAGGCTGTTCTTAAACTTTGTCACACAGTATCTTCAAGGAAAGAAACTGATTAAGCTTCAAACTTAGGTAGTGCTTAACTAAGCAAGCTTCTAAGGCCATGGTTTGAACATCAAATAATTATTTTTGTTTCCTTAATAGGATACTTTATTATTCAAATTATAGATTTTATTTTTAGAAACACCCTAGCATTCATAGTTAATTTTCTTCAGCACTCTAGAAATGAGTATTTTTCTACATATAGATTAATAATTCGTTCCAGGGGAACTTCAGCCTTTTTCTGATACTTCAATTTTTTGCTTGTAAAAATGGTACAATGACAGTATTTTCTGTTAAGTAAAAGCAGTTCAGAATCTTTGAGGACCTGAGATTACAACCCACCAGTCCAAGCAGCTCCTTCACAAATCTTTTTTCCCCATTTCATCTTTGCCATTAAAATGTTTTACATAAAGACATATATGACCCACTGAATCATATTAGTTCTTTCAAATCTCACTACTGGAGTCAGAGCTTTTAATGCAATTTTTGTGGACTTAAGGGCTGTGAAAGATGACTAGATACAGCATATTAATATATTCTTTACAGTAATCTATTAATCTGCACATGTAAATTATTGCAAATGCACACCTCCACTGGAAAAAGACATTCAGAGATGCCTTTTGGAGAAGTGAAAAGTGAAGATTTCTATGAATTAGCTACCACAGAAGGACGCAACACTAATACACTGTCAGGGAAACACTAAGCAGAGATGCCTGGTTAGCAGTCTTGGCTAGAGAGATTAATGTTTGAAATAAGCAAATAAATCTCACATCCACACAATTAGAGAAGATTTGCTTTGGGGTGAGATGTAACAGAAAGTGGACTTTAACAGGGACTACAGAGACCCTACAGATCGCTAATACAGTAGATTCAAGTAAGGCAGACTTAGCCCACTGGCAATTCAAAATTAAAGGCTGACTGAATTCCTTATTAAGAGCTCCTGTTCTGGTAAATTATTCATTTTTTCTTAGTCCAAAGGAAATCTCTCCTATCCAAGTCACCAATATCTGAATTTGAAATAATAGTGCCACTACTTTTAAACTACAGCAAGGTAGATTTGGATTAGATATTAGGAAGAAATTCTTTACTATGAGAGTGGTGAGGCACTGGAACAGGTTGCCAAGAGAAGTTGTGGATGCCCCCTCCCTGGAAGTGTTCAAGGCCAGGCTGGATGGGGCTTGGAGAAAAATTGAGGTGGGCGAAGACAACACAAAATCCCTTACTTGAACTGGAATACGCTCAAAGAGTACTCGATATCAGAATTCATTAATGCACCAACGAAAATTATCATCTTTGGGAGAAACAAGACATTTTGTTCCTATATATTTGTATATCAGAGATCAGGAACCATTGGCATTCCAGATTTAAAGTTTTTCTGAGCCTCCTCTGACAACCTAACAGAAAATAAACCAACGAACTTCATGTGGTTCAAGTACAAAACTAACTAGGGGGTCACAGCTAAGAGCTAAAGGAAAGTGGAAGACAAACACTTGAAACTTAGAAGTGCACGTCATGGTAGGTGGTACGTGCTAGTCAGTGGTGTGTGGTACCACGACTGTCCTCTTCGGACAGAATGGCACTCCCCAAAGTCAGCACCTTCAAACACGCAGGTCAAATCAAAACCTCTATATTCCTCAGATCCACAAAAAAACCCCAACGCCTGAGTTGCTTGGATCGCTACCTCCTAAGAACACAGAGTCCCCCAAAATACCTGCTTTTTCTTATACCTGCTTTTTCTTGCAAGTTAATAATCAGGAACTGTTGAAGCAGTTTTCACTGGAACTGCCACAAAAACTTTGCTTTAGGGTGACAACCAAAAGAGAAACGTTAACACAGCTTTGGTTCCACCACAGCATACAGCAGCCCTAGCCGCAGGCACTGCTATTATTGCTGTTTGAAAGATAATTAGATATTCCAAAATCTCTTAATACCCAAATAAAATCTGGCAACAGCCTACCTTCTGAGGTTTTCAGCACTGATTTTCTCCCTTTCATGTCTCTTACACATTTGATGGTGTCTTATTCTACTGATTTTAATCATGCCAATTCAGTGGCAGACTACAAATGAAAATGCAATAGAAACATTGCAGGCCCTGTAACAATAGTCAAAACAAAGATTTCCTATGGCAGCTGTCAAATTAATGACATCTCCAAAGCTATCTAAACACAGTATCTGGGCAGAAATCCAATTATGTCAATTCTGTCTGAATACCCCAAAAGAGAGTCCTACTGGGGTTAGAAGTGGAAATAATTTTAAGTGCAGATTAGCTACATAAGCAGTTCCACACTTGAAACCAGAACAAGGGAGCAAAAACCTAAAGGCATGACATTTATCTGGACACAAGGGAGAGGGGAAAAAGAACTGTTCGACATCTGGCAAAAGGTCAAAGCCAATTATCTTGTCCAAATTTGTCCCCCAACATAATAGCTTCCAGGTTCTCTTCTTTGAAAAAAAGATGTATTCACTCCAGTAATTATAAACACTTCTGCTTACCTCTACATCCTCCACTACTGCTTTGGTTTTTCCAAAACTTCTTTTACCCAGTAAAATATTAAGAGCAGTAATAGAATATGCCAGCTTCCCAGAAGCACAAGCTCAATTTATCTAAAACTTACATAGAAGAAAATTATATTCTCCCTCACTTAAATATTACACAGCAGTGACAAATGTCTTCTGGGCTTTTAATTTAAGAGTATGATTTCTTGCTGCCTTTGCTACTTTCCTTAAATCATTGTAACCACTGATTTCCCTTTTGCCTTAGAAGCATCTGCTTTACTGCTTAATTATTTGGCAAATTCAGTTTGCTGAACCTTGCCACAGGATTCTCTTGATTTGTGGTTACAAAACAGACAATGATCAAAGTGGAAACTCCACAAAGGAATAACTCCACAAAGAAAACACTAAAACATACAATGATCAAAGGTGGAAATTCCACAAAGGAATAACTCCACAAAGAAAACACACAAGGATTTTTATTTTCTTTCTTTGCAGGTATATTAAAATAACTGCTTTTGAAACTACAGACAAATACATTTAAAAAAAACAGATAAATTTGTAACTACTCAAGAGATTGCTACGAAGCTAAAGAAAAAAATGCACGTGGTAAATAATTGGAGCAAAACATACCACTCAGTAACTATATTCTAACTAGCAACCTTTATCTCTGTTATGAACAAATATGTGGTAAATAATTGGAGCAAAACATAACAGTTAGTAACTAACTATATTCTACCTAGCAACCTTTATCTCTGTTATGAACAAATACATAAACCTAAAGTGAATGATGATGAAAAAGAGCAGGCTGATTTAAACAAAAGTTTCTAACCCTTATCTCTCCATATACTGGAGAGAATGCTCTCAAAGGTAAGGGTATAATTCACTGTACATGTATTGCGAGTCAACTGCTATCAACACAATATCAAAGCCAGGAGAGAGGAAAGCACTCATTATGAATGGGCCTATGTTTAGGATTCCACATTCCAGGACGTGCTGCCCAAGACTCACACAGTTAGAGCTGGATTAATATCAGACATAATAATTTTAACTAAACATGTCAATAATATACTTTACTGTGAGTATTTTCATGTAATGAAAAAAATATTGTTTATTAAAAAATAGCTTCAAATCAAACCATGCAGACAATAAGGCTGTCAGAAACATTCTGGCAAAGCCTAATTCTTCAGCTTCAGTTTTTTATTTAAACTTTAAGAATACATAAGGATTCCATTCGTTGCCGCTTCTTTACTACAAGAGATTTCATTTTCATATTTGCTCTGTAGAACTCACCGAATACAGCACCATGAATCCTCCTCTGTGTCACACAGGCACTGCAAATCCAATTACTACTCTATTAGATCTCATTTAAATCCCATACGGTATGACAATAAACTGAACAAAATGAGCATCAGCACGTTTTTCAACCATCTTTATGGTATGACATAGATGGCAATCACAGCTTAATAAAATTTCATTTACAAGGAAGGTAGCTCTAAATTTTCTTTTTCTCTGCCAGGCATTTCAGGGAGACTTGGGGAACACCACTGCTTCCCACCCTCCCTTAAAGAAACCAGTCAGCCATCACTATTTCAGGCTTCTCAAACACCTGAGCCTTCTGGTTTCAGCACAGAATTTTGTCCTGGTTCTCAATTTCTCAATACATAACATATGCAAACCCTACCAACCACAACCTAGTGAATTCAACATTTCCTCCAAAGGTATCATGTTGTTCGGGGTTTTTTTCTGGGGGGGCAGGTTGTTTGCTTTTGGGTTAGGGTCTTTTTGTTTTTAAATTTGCTGGGTATGGAGACTTTTGGCACAGGGTAACATCAGGTTGGGAAGCAGCTAGGGAAGCTCAAAACAAAATCCCACTGATCTAAAGGGTACTGAAAAGACAGCAGCATTTGAAAGTCAGCTCTTACCCTATCTGAAGGCAAAAAACTATCATTGCTAAACACTGCAAAGTAAATTTGCACAACTTCCAGAACCTCCAAACACTTCACTACTTCAGCGCAGTTCATTTGTGGACATATTATAATCACAAGCCCCTCTACCTTCATTACCCTATTTCTCAAGCTTGTCTTACTACCCAGCAACTATTGTTTACAGATGTCCAGGGCCGCTCTTTCTTTTGAGAATCAAAAAACTCAAATAAAACAATAAATTCCTCATTTGTAGTAAGTAGTTGCCACAGTCAAAGGAGGCCTCGGCTGAATAGCTGTTTCTTAATAGCTGACCTGACTAAATCATCTTTCTCATGCAGCTAGAAATTAAAATGTCATGCTGACATTTAAACACATGATCTGTTGTCAGAGCAGAAAAGCCAGGAAAATAAGCTGTCCACTTTCAAACACACTCCCCTAAAACTTTGTTGCTAAGACAGAATGGTTCAGAGCTTTAACATATTTTAGTCATCCCAATAAAGAATTTTAGTTATAATTTGGCTAAATTTTGTCCTTTGCATGACTACTACCAACAGTCAGTAAAACCATGAGAAACAGGTAAGTTTCAGGTTGAGGGAGAGACGATGTTGATGGGATGAGAGTAACTAAAGTCATTTCAAGTTTTGTGCTCCAATTTCACATTTAAAGCAGGAAGATTTGGACCACAGCTTCCTCTGTGCAGAGGAGATTATAAAGACAGTAACCTTATTGATTTTTTTCCTTTTTGCGAGAAAAGAAAACAAAATGCAGAAGCATTTTTCCATATATATTACACTAGAAAAGACCACATCATTGAGTATTTCCATGGGCTTGGTTTTTTTTCCTGTATGCCCCCTAAACGCTTTCTCAACTCCTTTGCGTATCTTCTGCTCCAATTTCAGTCCTTCCCATTTATTTTTAACTTCTATCTAAAATGATGGGCAGGCCACATTAGAGAATAACAGGGGCCAAAGACCATAGACTCTGAATTAACTCTGCCTGTAACTTTGAGCAATATAACAGACCTTAAAGGAAAATAAGCTTCACTTAGAAAAATATGAAGATGCCAGTCTCATGATCCAAATGTCTCTGCCTGAAAATGAAGTTAAGGGTATCTTAAGTTTTTAAAGTTAATAAAGAACTGAAAATACTAAACTGTACTTGTATACATAAGTAATTTTGGAAATTCTGGTTTACTCTCAAGGAGCCAGAACGATTTCCCCTCCTTTCTCCAGAATTTTATTTATATTTCCTTTCAGTGGTCTATGAGGGTAAATATGGATCCTATAACAAGAACTTGTCTTCTAGGGAAGTTACACCTCTCAAGCTGCAAAGAGGACAAACATGCCACGTGCTGCAGAACACAAAGCCTATCCTATTGCCATGAAACCTAAGAGGAACAGTCTTGGAAACTCACTGTCAATTGCTAAAGCACACACACAAACTCTCTTCAAAAAAAACAGTTATAGCAACCTTCCATTTAAATCAGTGATATGGCAGTTGCCACTAGTGCTTTTTTTCTTGTCAAATAGAAAGTAACAGTTCCTAGTAAAAATCAAGAACTAGAGCCTAAACACAGACTATGAACATATCGAGTGCTTAAATTATAGCTACTGTATTTTTAGAAGCACTGGGTACCTTAAGAAAGCAGTGCAACAAGCTTCAAGTTCCTAGCACATTTGACATATGGTAGCAAAAAAAATATATAAAGAAAAAATATATCAGTCCAGAAACAGACATCCTGTGTGAACAGGATTCAAAGTTCTGGTGATGGTCCAACAGTTAAAAAAAAAAACCACACCACAGTGAAGCAATACCAAGGACAAAAAGCATGCTGCATAGTCTAGTACTGGTTCTGCTCCCTTATGGGGGACACCATTAATTCATTCCTTTGCCAAAACCCAATTCTCATCTTCCATTTTACTAACTTGCAGTACTTTACATGGGCAAATTCATTTGCTCAACTAGAATTATCTATCCTGCTGATGACAGGCATTAATTTTCTCAAGAAGGGTGAATCGATATTCAGCATTTCAAAATAAACATGGAACAAAGCAATTCAGGCCTACTTATTTTTAATTACCATCTCTCTTTGTGAGATGCAAAGAAAACTGAGGGCAGGAAAAAAGCAACCTTCCAGAGCACATAGCCACCAAAATTCCCAAGCACGGGTTTCTCTGTCTATTACAGCTGAGTAACACAGTTTTGAAGACAGTGCAGCACTTACAAACTCTAAAGCTAAATGTTTCAGAAGCCAGTTCAAGCTTCGACACCCAAAAAAGCTGTCTGACTGCACCACAGAAAAAACACCACTCTCTTCTGCAGAGTAAAACCTGATGAGAGCTTCAAACGAGCACACTGAGTCTGAGAACCAAAATTAAAGCAGTCACAGAACAAAAATGCCTCCTGTTTGAATAAAGCTTCAGCTTCTGGAAGGAAAGACCACCTCAAAGGAGGGCAGCATTGTTTCTTCTTCCAGCCTTTTAATATACCCACAGGCAAAAAACCTTCTCTTTCCTATCAATGCTCTCCCCAGAGCTGAGAGGCAGGACTGCCTGGGCCTGCTACATGAAGATGAATTACGCTGGCAAGGAGCAGGTAATCCGACATAAATACCAGCTTTGAAAAGTTCTTGGCATGAGCTACCCCGTCAAATTTATGATGTCAAACTAAAGAATGAGCCAGCAGACTAATACACGTGCGTTCATAAACTTTGAAGGCATCTTGTGTACCCATACAAAAGTTTTACTGAAGAACAGACTGAGACCGTGGCGTTCTCAAAAATCAACCACAGGACTTCTGTAATTCTCAGCAAGGCAGGATTTTCCCCACAACTCCAGAGACTTGACTCAGGCTGATTACCATCAAATGTTATGAAACAATTTTTCCGCTAAAAAAAAAAACCCCAACCCAAAACAAAACAAACAAAAAAAATCCCACACCTCACATCTACAGTTTCAAAGAAAACTTGCAGAACTAAAAGTACATGTAAATTGATGGCCTGACAGCAGTATGAGTTGTGCTTCAGGTCTACAGAGCTTCTTCAAACAGCAGCAACAGGCAAATCAAAGTGCCAATCTGCCGGGAGTATATCCTGGTGCCTAGACCATACAGTCACATCTTCATTATTGTCATTACCTGGGATATCTAGATTAAAGCCAGGATGGGCATGCAATCACAGCTTAATTTTATTGCTGAGAGATTTGCCAAATTGCTTCTCGCTGGTGTCTTCAAAGGAGAGCTTGGGTAGCAGATGCAGTCTTTCAGCCAGTGGCTGGTAAAGACTTGCGGCTCACAATGCGGAGCGGGAGCTGGTGTGATAACTCACACAAGAGGGTCAAACGGTGCAGAAGCAGAGGACAAGATCAGCTAAAATGTAGAGAGGAAGGAGACTGAAAGATTTCATGCAATTAACAATACCCTGCACAGACAGAGACGGAAAAATACACACGGAAGAGCTATGCCGAATTTAGTCTTCTTAATTAAGCTGATGATAAACAACCACTAATTGTAACAATTTTTTTTAAAGCATTCGAAACAATTTGACAGAAAATAAGGGCTTGCTGGTAATAGTCTAGGTGAACATATCCTTTTTCATAGACTGAAACTTCAGAAATAAAAAAATCTAAAGAAATTTATAATCAGTAAAGGAAATGCAGACCATCTACACTGAGTTTTACACCAAGAGATCTCAGGTTTTAGTTAAGGTTCTGTATTTGACAGCTTAAACTCTAATCCTGAAAGATAAAACCAAATACTAACAAATTTGAGTCTTTCAGAAGGGGAATATAATTGCAGAGATTTTTGTTGTTAGTTCTAAGTCCAATATAAAAGATTAAAAGGTCAGCATAGAGGTATTTTCCCAGTGTCTGAATACATGTCATTTTGTATTTTTCAGTATTTATTTTCAAAGTTTCTTTAAAGATGTGAGTACATCCAGCATTTGTAGAAGCAGGAGAAGTATTTTCAAATTCAGATATGAAAAAAGAGGCCTAACTAGCATCTGCAATGTACTAACACTCCTCTTAAAACATTTCAAAACCAGTTTCTGGATGGAAATTTAGGAAGTGTATCACCATTCTGACACAGAATGCTATGCTTCATAACTGTTTTGTGTGTAAAACAGGTAAAGCTAAAAACTCTCAAGTGTCTTCAATTTTATTCCTACCAAAAAAATATGTTGCGTTTCAGAAATGCTAGATTCTTGATCACAAATAAACTTTACATTAAGTACATGCTAAATGCTGCATACGGCGTTACAGAATTTCAAGAGCAAAGAACAGTGCATTATCATCGTTGGGGTCTTGTATTTACACTCCAGAAGACTTTAAGTGGAGTACAGATATTAATTGAGATTATGTATTAAAAAGTCATCTCAGAAAGGTCATCTGAAGATGCATTTCACAAGAAAAAAAAAATACAAAATGCATCTGTTTGGAAAGGAAGTATATAGTCTTCCCCTTCTAGAAATCTCTCTGAATTTTCAGTTATCCATTGCCTCCCCCCAAGAACATGCTCTCAGCATCAGGAAGCCCCCAGCCTACATCTGTTTGTGCTCCTGACCATGACTAACCAGGGAGGAGTAGGAACACCGACCCCCAGATCCCAAGCACAGCTCTCAGGCCTCCTGCCCGCCACCATCAAGTACCACAGCTCCCTGCTCCTTGACTCCCATCACAAGAGCCCTCCTCGTCAAACTGATTTATTAATTAATATAGGCCTAACGAATCAGTATTTTCCAGGAGGGAGAAAAACATTCCACCACAAGGCCACGTAAATAAGAACAGGAGAACTGCTGGTAATCATAAGCATATGTAAAAGAGCTGGTTTACACCACAGAACCATCCCTGCGCCGTCAGGTTTTCACTGCAACGGGAACGCACGACACGCACGCTCATTCAAGGTCAGAAACGGCAATTAACTGGCACATGGCAACTGGAACCACGGAGATGATCTGACACGGAGGAAGCTCACAATCGCATCAAATGCCTCAGGGTTTCATACGAATCAAAGAGCATAAGGGCTGAGGCTTGGAAGCTGCTACGAACAATTACTGTATCAAGGTACAACACTTTTTAAAAGAAAAATTTGGGAAAAGGATTTAGTAGAGGAACATGATTTCCCCCGTGAACTCTCTCTAACTGCTAGAGAAGACAGAATTAATTTTAAACAGCTTCTCCCAGCTAAGTAACTACCGTGGCAATATATTAATCATTCAAATTATCTATCTCGTAAGTAAGTTTCCCCCTTCTCCCTTTCTGTATGAAGAAAATTTCAAAATTCATTGTCTGATTCTGAAGAAAATTCACAGAATTTGTCTAAGTTTACACAAGCACAATTAATCTTCATAAGGAATTACCTTATTAGTTTTCCCCTTTGCAAGATGTTTTTCTAACCAAAACCTGACTCAAATTCCCCAAACATCTTTTCTGTATTTAGAAAGTTTCCTTGGAGTCTCCAGTATTAAAAATAACCCTGGTACAACTAACTCCAGTATTGCTTCCTCAGCTTTTACTAACCAACAAAAGCTCAAGAAACCTACTCACGAAGTACAATCAATACTGAACCTTTTAAGAAGACACAGCATATATAAAAATAACTGTTAAAAAATACATAAGAATTAAGATCAGGCATTAAAGACTGAAAGAGAGTTTTTAGGCACAAAAAGGGCTGAAAACAAAGTATTGGAAATGGTAACAGTTGCCAGAAACAAAAGGATGGTCAGTATTTCTTAGCATCTCCCAGAACAAACACAACAGCAAGTAAACTGACAGTCCTGCGGAAAGTGGTACGTATTCTGAGACACAAACTACGTCTACACCTTAGTGCATTAGGATAGCAGTTCAGAAATAGGCATGCGATCCCTCCAGCAGAATTTACTTCAAAGCTTTCCCCCTATCCTCTGCCTACAGAGCTCAGCAATAGATAAAACTGTGAATGTGGTTTTCATTCATTTCTTCCAGGCACTCTAAAATTCACACATGCACCTCGGAGTGGTTTGAAATCTGGCATGCCATATGGCAGTGCATTTGTGATTTCCAGAAATATGTTGTATATGGGATCCAGAGATACAGAGCCCCAATAAAAAAAAAACAAAAACAAAAACAAAAAAAAACCCACAACTCCCAAAGCCAACAGATTCTGCTCGAATGCCACCAACTTTATACTATGCACAACCAGAGAGCCTGGGCTTTGATCAGGCTTCAAAGAACCACATCATTTGCCCCAGAAAATAAATCTGATGCCTTAGCTTGTGGAGGCTCATTTCCCTACTGTTTTGCAACTCTGTAAAGTTATTTACAATTGCCTTAAGTGAGACTGAAGAAGAAATAATACATCAACATCAATCCTAGAACTATACAAACACATTGCACTTAGAGCGCAAAATAAATGTTTTACAAGCTGCAAAACAGCGGTGAATCAGGATCAAGAGTTTTACAGCTATTTCAGTGTGAACCAACTGAAGAAGAAATAATTACTTCTTCCCATTCCTGCATACAAAGTTTAATGATGCACGTTATGAAGTAACATTCAATAAAAATAACAGAACAAGCAAACAGATTTATTTTTTTTAACCTGATTAAAAAAAAAAGAAAAACACTCTCCTGCTGGCTGAGATAATCGCAGTCTCCGAACTCAGCACATCAGAGTGAGATTTCAAAAAAAATTGGTGGAGCTGAGCTAAACACCTTGCTGTTGCCAAAATGAGCAAGTCCTGTGCTGTGGATAGAAAGCAACTAATTCATCCTTCTACTACAACTGCTATTTTCCAAGGATGTCTTCTCCCCACTATTTGCAATCTGTGATGAAACTATCTTTTTCTTCTTCTTCTAAAAAAAAAATGCACAGATTAGCAAGCAGCAATCAAATGACATTACATGACCAGAATGACTTTTCTCCTTGCTTTTTGTCTTTCAAGGCTGGAATCACAGATCATGGTATTTTCTGACACAGATAAAAGAGAATCATTCACCTTTTTGTTGAAACGCTCAGTTTTCCCTTCCTCTCCTTTCTCCTCATGTTGCTTCTTGAAACTGAGTTATCTTAGCACACATCTTTTTACCCCAAGGATGAAAATTAACAGTAATAACTGTTGACAAGAACTGCTTTGAGAGTGATTCCTTGTTTTGAAACACACATAGAAATCAAGAAAAATTTTACTCCAGAGGGGTGGATCTTAGAGTCTCTGAAGAACTTCCCGTGTGCATATCCCATAGCAAATTTGTTTTCCAGACAGCGTGTGTACACAGTTTATGCAGAATGAGGAGGTGACTGGAAAGACTGCAAGAAAGTTCAGGTGACTAATCTACTGCAAGGTTTCTATGTATAAGGAAGAAAATCAAGGGCATTTCCACCCTAACCAGGAGAAAATACTTGCAAGCACATAAAAACCAAACAAACAAAAAACCCCAACCCCACAATACAATTATGGCAGCAGCAACTGGGATATTTAACATAGCACAGGCATTTTTCCACTACACTACTCAACCACGTTCATCCAAGACCAGGACGTGTTCAGCTGCTCCAGCTGATGAGCGTTTCAGGGACTCAGAGCCAAGACGATGGCCTGTCTGCCACTCACAGCTCCTAACGATGCCAGAGTGCCTGCTCACTGCTGCTGGAGGCAGTGAGCTTTGAGAAAACCGGGGCTTCTTCCCCAGGCGTAACAGGCACAGAGCTGCCAGGCACTGGCGTTGCCATCTAAGGAAGCTATTTCTAGAAAAGTAAGAGAAACGCGTGGGCTGAGCTGGGAACCAAATGTAGAAAGTAAAGCAAGCAGAGGAGTCCTCTGTAAGAGAAGAGGTAAAGAAAATCCTCACGTCTGCTAAGGTTTAGATGGATGAGCAGATCTCCACCCTCCAGCCACTTCTGGGCTTCTTAGGTATCCTGAGCTTGTGAGTGGGATGCAAAGCTGCTTTCATATGCTACAGCAACATTTTACTGTACCCAGCAGACAAATAAAGTATGCTAGATTTCCTGAACGTTTTAATACTCCTTGCAAGGCACGATAAAAACAAAGAAAACCCCTAGAACACCTGCACTTCACAGAATTTTCTGTATGTTTTGTAGGTTGCATGGAAACCACCTGCTGATGCTGCCAGAACAGTTCAAGAACAACGCAAGTCTGTGTTTGACAGGTCCAGACCCACTGCAAAGAAAGGAAAACCCCACGTGGGAAGCCTAAGTGAGAGAATGACTTCAGCATGATGTACGGAAGTGTGCCTGGATAATATAGAAGAAATGTCTTCTTTAATTATTTTTACAATAAAATCAGTTTGAAACTCAACTTTTACCATATTCTCAACTGTAGGTCTAGAAAACATAAAAGTCACCAGTGGCTGAACTTGCACTCTCCCAGTCTCACAGAGCTCGCCACACAGGCAACAAACTGTCCAAGACAGACAAGAGCATCTAGAATAGCAGTTCTCACGTTGTCACAACTAACACGCTGAAGAGACAAGAAATGATTCTCGACTGTGCACACACTTCCTTTAATCATGGTTTTCTTCTTCACATACGTGCTTTTCTTGCCAAAGTCCCAAATTTAAGCCTCAGAAAAGTTAACTAAACATACTCCTAAGTGGCTTGACTATCATAACTCAGCTGATTAAATATTTGGAAGAGTTCACCTCCTGTCTTTGAAACGGAGCAGAGGACCAAACCAGAGCTCTGCAGGTGGTAGCACACTCCTTGGGGATCTATCAATAAAACGGTAACAAACCTTCAGCTGAAGCAAAGCCAGAGGATTCAAAATGGGAAACTAAGCTATAAACAGCAAGAACATAAAAGTTTACTTCCTGTACCCAAAGTTACCAAACTATTATAACTTCAAGGTATGTGCCTGTAAAGCTACTTTCCTTTCTTACTTACTAGATTTAGCCTTTAAAGTGTTCTATGGGCTTTTTCAAGCTGTGTATTTTAATTTTATACTTGAAGATCTTCATGCATTCTGAGCCAATTATTACTTTGCTTTGACACTTCTTTCCTTGGATGTTTTCCAGATGAAGCTCTAAATTGAAGTTCAGCAGAAAAACGATCAGCACTACATTTCAATAACAGAACCATTGAAAATGTGGCCTTCAGTGTATTAAACTCATTGCTGGAAGCTGCACACAAAAATATATTACCCACCTCAGAAACCTCTCCATTGTTATAATTTGGTCATTTCACACACCAGTGATCAATCTCAGCTGAGCACATTCTGTAAGTCCACACATAATGATAAAAAATTAGACATAACAGCAAAAAATTAAAGCCCTTCCTTCATGAACAAGTTTATTCACCTACTGATTTTAAATAAAAATCATTTTTCCACTGCTTCTTGGTATGAAGCTAAACAAGCTGAAGATATATAAATTGTTGATTATAAGGGTCAATGACTCAGGAACCTGCATTACGTCCACTTCGCAGCAAAAGCTGCTAGGCACAAAGAATCAACCTTAAAAAACAGTCTTGGAAGCATACCCAAATAAAACTTTCTTCTTTCAAAAAAACTACATACACATTCAATGCTACCAGCTCTAAAGCACGCATCCCTTGTCTAAATGTCCCTGAAGTCCAGATTTATATTCTCCAACTTGCTTTCCTTTACCTGCCCTTAGAAATTTAGAAGTTTCAGATTGATGTTGCATATAAAAGCCTCAGAATCAGCAAGTGTCACAAATCATATTACATACACATCTACAAGCTGAAAACCTCAGGCTACATTCCAGTACAGAAGAACAGAGACTTTTCGTAACAGCAGTGCTCTTGAGAAATATTACTAAAAAGAGAATATCAAGCTATTGGAAAACAGAAAAACTTCAGAAAGATTGCTTCCACTGCCCCCAACTCCCCACCACACTGAGATCCAGCGCTGGACCTCATCACACATCTCTCACTACAGCAGCTCTCACTCTCCCACGATAAAGAGTGGACAAGCAGAAGGAAGATGCTGCAGGGAAGGAAAGTGTGGTATTATTTTTATATTTCAATTTGGGTGCAAAGCTAGCTCACACCAGTAAATTCCTCCCCAATTTGGACCACAGCAGTATTCATAAATTCAGTTCAGATTTAACAAATCACTTCCAAATACCAGGTTGCAGGCATATATGCACATTGGTAGAAAATGAAAACACAGATAAAGCAAGCAGGAAACCTCATTTCTGTGACTGGTGAGCAACTACATGCTTAGAACAGTGAGTCAACAAAACAAGAACAAAAAACATCTTCATCCAAATCTTATTTGCAGCCATTAATTTAATGGAAAGGCTCTTTCAACATGATGAATACATGAGTAATAGCCTCCACAGCAACTTTAACAGCAGAGTGTTAGACAACGGGCTTCACAACACAGCAGCTGGATGCCACTCAGATATCCAACAGCCTCTGAATTGCTTGGAAGAAGTGAATTCATCAGAAGATGTGTATTTCTAAGGCAATGACCAGTGCCCCCCAGCAGCGCAAAAGGAGCGGAAGTGAGATGGGGGAAGGGAAGGGATGGATTTGGAGGCTTTGAAAGAAGGATTAGAGCAAGGAGCTGCACGATTCCAGACAGTGTATGATGATCTGATGATCGCTCTCACAGAAGCTGCAGGAACATGCAGACTTCTCTACAGGACGGTTACATACATTCACCTTAGCCTTCTGTAAATTTACAATATTTTAAAACAATGTCACTGAAACCAAGAAAAAGAAAAAAAACACATTCACTCACAACTTTTCTCAATGTGAAAATGTTTCTTTTTATTTAGTAACATTTATCAAATGAAACACATGGGAACCCAACCAATACCCTAATGCAGAGCCAGAATATACTCATGGAAGAAGTAAGTTTAAAACAATTACATAGAAATGTTGTTTGCAAGGGTTCAGAAGCGTGGATAACATGCCTTCGTTGCAGAATCCTCGTGGAGTGTATTTCTGAACACTACTTTGAACTGCAATGTTTCAGTCAAATCTTGATCATTTTATTCCTAAATGTCTCATCATGCTAGACAGGATACAGGGGTTTTTAGTTTCATCCCATAATTTTTTTTTATTTGCCAAAATATTTCTGCCCTAAGAATGGATTAAAGACAACCCAAAAACATATCAACTCACAATCAAGGCTATTCCCAATCATAACTACGTATAAAACACTAAAAAAAAAAAAGAAAAGGAGGAGCGAAAAGAGTAATGAAGTCATCAAGCAGAGGTGATCATCATCTGTTTAGATAACAGAGCAATCAAGGTATGTGCCAGCTATATTACTGAAGTTTTTCTGGAATGAATATCCAATATTCACAGACTCTGTAAAACAAAATAGTATTTCCCTATGAAAATCTAAAAGGTACATCTATACAACCATCAAAACTATGAATTACAATGATATTGGGTACAAGTATTCTTACCTGGGTTTAGGGCTTTGATTGTTATTTGGCGGGGGGGGGGGGGGGGGCCGGGTTGGTGGGGGGTTTCTGACGTTTAGGGGGGCTGAAATTTGGATTGTTATTTGGGGGGGGGGGGGGAGAGGGCTGGGTTTGTTGGGGTTTTCTTACGTTTAGTAGGCACTACAGTTGTAGACGGACAGTGCCAGCAATTTAACCAACCCGTTGAAACCCAGCTGCTTAGCATGGAGGCACGGCGTCTCGCAACCTGGGCACATCCCTTACGTTCAAAAAGCCGGTCCCAGACAGACGGGGCAGAACCGAGAGCCGAGGGAGGGCTGCTGCCAGCCAGGCCGGCACACACAGCAAGGACTCACCTGCGGGCAGGGTGGCTCTGCTTGGAGGGCTGGGGCTTGAAAGGCAACACCTGATTTATTTATTCCCCCCCACCCCAGCCTGGCTCGGATGAGAGACATGGCTGTTTGACACCACATTTCGTTTTCTTGGAGTTTGAGCTGCTGGCAGTTTATGAACCCTGCCCTTTTGCCAACACCTCCCCACAGGGATGCGGAGCGCTGGAGACCTGGGGGACACGCAGCCCTTCCCTTGCTGCTGCTCCTCTTCACCGGCTCCTTTGCCAAACACACCCTGCTCACACGCTGAGAAACAATTTCTAAACTGCCAGATGCACCTGGAATTCGCACTGCCAAGCTGTTCTCTATACAATCAATAAGAAAAAGGCTTCGGGATCACAAGTTAGTCAATGATTACCTTGCTGATGTGGGGGTGTATATATATACATACACACACATATATAAAGACTCCTGTTTTTTCTGTAACTAAAATGGCTTGGTAATACAGCCACAGGTGCTCTACCTCAACCATCAGAAAAAATAAAAGCTTTCTCTCTAGCATAACTCCACTTTGATTCACTTGCATTCATGATTCCTTGACATCAGATTCAGAATTGCTATCTTAGTAAAATTTTAAATGTTTCATTCTTCAACCTGCTTAGTAAGCACTGTATAATTTACTAAATACAAAGCTGCTTCTAATGCTATGTACGCTTAGTAATGGTATGTATGCCATCGCTGCAAAGAGTAAGGCAAAGTCCATTAATTCGGATTGCAGATATGTATGGAATCTTCTTTTAACCACAAGTATGTCAATTATATTATCTCAAAGGAATCCAAATGACCAACTACTTAACCACTAAAATTTTCTATCCAGAAAGATGAAGAAAAATACCAAAGAACGGAACAGATAAAATCACAAGGACAAGCTGAAAAGACTTTTATCATAGAAGACTGAAACTAAGACTAGCTGTGCTATTAAACACTGTGTTACAGTTAAAACATGGGAGGCGGCAAAGAGTTTTAAAAATCATTTATTTCAGTGGTCTGTATTAATATACTTCAAACTCCAATTCATCCAAAGCAGACATTATAAACTGCAACGCATTTAAGGGCGTTTCTTGCATTGCATTTTATTTTTTCCTTTTTCCCTGCCTTCATACAGCCTGCTTTTCTGTTTTAAATTCTAGGTTTCCATATTTTAAAATTAAACATCAAACTAAATAATTTCTTGTTTTACCCAGGAGGAACCAACTTCCTTCTTCCATCAGTTTAGGCAGGCATTATATCAAGCACTGCCTGTTCTTTAACATCTCAGTGTTATCATTCATTAAACAACGCCGAAATACCAGCAGTTCCGCTGACTTTAATGGGACTGCTGGTAGAGCAACATAATACATGATACAGAGGTGTAAATCACAGAATCACAAAGTTTGTCTGTAAAAAAACACTGGCTCTGTGACACTGCAGGCAGAAGCTCAGCATGTAATGCACATGTCGTTACACGTTAAAGTATGTATAACTGGGGAAGAGTTGACCTGCAATACAATTGTGGTTCTTGTCTTGAAAAGACCTACTTATGGCTCAGATTCGTGTTTTCTAAATAAGAGGCAGTCATTCCGATCAGACCACTAGAAGTATTCAGCACGTACTTGCATCTTCGTGGGGCTACAGTGGGAAAAGTTGGGATATAAAACAAAGAATGAACATTTTGGCAAAGTCAAGATGTTACATCTTCCTGAAACTCCTGAGAGGCAAATGGAGTATCCGAGCAAAATAAGCATCCAGCATTTCCCGTCAGCAAAACGGGAAAAGATGCTAAAAGGAATACAACCATCAGTATTACAAGACAAGACTAACAGCAGAAGACACACATTGCTGCAGTAACAACATTACACAGACTTTAATAGTTTTCTGTCACAGGAGGTCTATAACACTTCAGTTCATTACGATTCCCCATGCATCCCTTAAGAGCCTCAGAGCTCATAAAAATGATGTTTCATATTTTGATACTTGCGCTAAACACAAGCTTTATTATTACCCGTGTTCAAACTCAATACAATTCGCACAGTCCTTACTCTGATTAAATTTCTAATATTCATGAACTAAAATTTTAATATTGAATGCCCAAAATGATTTAAGTCATTTGATGCAACAGAACATAAGTCACTCAGTGTCAAGTGGAAGGCAGATCCTTTATTATAGCATTAATTATTTGGGATATTAGCATTATTTTTTTTCTCTATTTGAATTAAATGGAATTCGAAACAGTATGAATTTATGAACAGTCCACAATACAATTATTTCTATATTATGCCTGCAGCACTAGCAGAAAGACTGCCTACAGACCTGAAAATGTAAAGGAAGGAGATGGATCCCCAATTTTACTTTTAATTTTTTTTCCTGAAAGACAGGAAAAGTGAAGCTCAATATGTTCTTACTCTAAATGGCTTGCTTTCTTTTTTTTTCATGTAAAAATATATGTCTTTAAACCTACAAACACCATCTACATATTTTTGTATTCCACATGTAATGATTAAAGGAAAACTCATTGAAGGAAGATATACCATAGCCAATTTCTTTTACAACTGGAACAAACATATCCTTAAATAAAACCACAAAGTTGCAAAAATAGCAGGGACTTCTAGACAATTTCAATACTCGCTGGGAAAAACACTATGTCTCGACTTACATTTCCAAAGTTGCAAAATCCACAGAATTTCAAGAAGTACTGGTAGGAAGGACTAATTAAAGACACAAAGATGGTAACTTTTCTTTCAGCAGCTACATGGTATCACTTATTAGTTCACTTACATTACAGTTATAGCCAGAACATACTGCTAAAAAAAGTAACTCACAACTCAAAATAAATAATACACCACCACTCCTTAAGACTGCTGTTTGCTGATCATCTGAGTTACCAGAGCACTAGACACAGAAGGACCATAACACTCCCAGACAAAATATGCAAAATTCAGTATTTACAGGTTTTTATCCAACTTTACGAGGCTTCTGCAGCCTGGTTAAACCAGAAACAGCTGTCTAACTGAAACTGCAACTTTACAGATAAACAGCAGCCATGGCTAAAAATAAGCCAAACCAACCATCTGTGCCACTGTCCCTGTTCACAGCCCATCTACACAGGTGTCGGCTCCCATCCTAGCACTCCACAGCAGAACTAGCATGGGGTGTCTCTACCATCACTGCCTGATAGCACTAATACAGAACGAAAATTCAGTGAATTGAGTGCCCACTTCTGACCAAAAAAACCCAGTCCTTCTGGTTTTGCTGAAGTTCATACTAAAATCACTGAAAGCGTCTGAAACACACACATCTTTAAAGCAACTGGGTGAAGTCCAACTATCTTTTTTTTTTCCTTCTACTAACCTAGCAAACAAGCTTTCAATCTAAAATTACTAATTAAATTTTCAACGAACACTAAATCTATTTCAAATAAAACACAACCCCAAAGGGTGCTTGCTTTTGCACCTGAACTTCAAACCAAGAAAAAGCCTACAGTAAGTTTTGCTAAGCCAGGTGGCAGCGTGCACTTGCAGCAGCCCAAGTCTCCTGTGGTGAAATCCTGAAACCTTGACAAGTCATCATTCAAGATCTGTCAAGTTTGATAACGCTCTGCCTGTGTCTGGAGGGACATCATCCATTCAGGGAAACCAATGTGTGATTTGTTGTCATGACAGCTATCAAAATTCAGCCTCAGAAGGTATCGCACAGCCACGTATGTCTCCTTCTGCATTAAAAGGTTGAAAAATACCCTCCTTGTCGTCACCCAAAACATCATTAGGATTTCAACTAAGTCATCTCTCTCGGAACAGCAGTACTCCAGGATGGCACCGGGAGCCGAGCCCAGCACACAACGGACGCAGGAGAAAACAATTGTGATGAAGATGTGTCTGTTGTAACAACAGGAAGGAAAGATCTTGCAGCAGCAGCAGCAGCACTATGCGGAGGGTGTTCCTATTGCACTAAAAACAAGAGCTCGATCCGATCGATGCTTGGGCCTCCTCTCCTCTGGTATCAGTGCCAAGGTTTGCTAAACAGGAGGCTTAATTTATTGCCGTTCCTTGAAATGTTCTATTTGTCCAGAATGCCTTAAAGAAATTCAGGGTAACAAGCCAATTTAACTCTCCGTGTGTAGGGTACGTTTTAACAGGAGTTAGTCTTCCTCTTCTCTCCTAAACCTGTGAAGATGACTACACACGAACTGTTGTATTTTGCTGCGTAGTTAACTAAAAACTTAATCAGTATACGAAAAGCATGATAAATTTCATCCAACTTAAACTTGATGAGGACGAGTTAGAAAATTCTAGTATATTTAACTTAAAATTTGTATGTTTGATGAACACCACAATTCCTTTCTAAACCTTCCCATCCTGCAAAGATCTATTTTGATTTTGAAGGAAATTATCTAAATCAGTATTTAATGATGTTTTAAAAAATATATAAATAAGGACAATACAGTTAAATCATAAGAGAAATGAACTAATTTATTTTTAAGCAGCTTACTTGTATTTTTTTAAAAATAAAAAGCGGTTTTTGTTTTGTGGGGTTTTTTAAATGCTGCACTGCTAGCAGAACCCAGAATCTCAGGCCAGCATGAGCAGAAAGCACCTGCTTCTGCTAAGCCTCCTCCCATTCTCCTGCGGGGTCTGACAGCTCCTCCGTATTTGCATGGAGCTGATCCAGTGTAACCTGTAGGGAAGGACAGCTGAGAGACAGCACTCATCTAAAAGCAGCTTCTCACGCCGTAAGAGGACATGACCCAGTTCACCTCTGTCAGGAAGAGAGTCCGCACCCTCTAGCCTCTCACGAAACTTCAGTGTCCACTTTCACACTCCCTGTCACTCCTCCTTAATAAGGCCCTCACAAATGCTCTGACCGCTTCTAGAACTCCGAAATTTTAAAAGGCTCAGAAGGCTAAAATCTGCCTTTCTACCAAAGAAGTAACAATCATCAGAAGGCCTGCCCATTCGCTTTGGGTTATTGATCCCATTTAGGCCAAACAGCCCAGCCCTGGCACAGCAAAGGCTTCCCACACCAATGCCAAGCACCACACATTAGATACCTGCTGAAGCGAGAGGGGAAGAAAGCGCCCGACCTATCCAAACAGCACAACCTGCTGAAACACAGTGGTATTGAGTTAACATCCAACCGTATTTTTTAATTAAAAATCTTCTTGGAAACAAAGTTTATATCTCATTTGATGTATATAAAAAAAAAATAATTAAAAGGATGCTGTCTGAGAAGGCTACTACTTGATTTTTAAACATATCAGCCTAAAGTTTAGCTCTACTCTGTGGTATATCTCACTACCTGTTTTCAGACCTATTTCTACAGTTGCATGTACTCTGCAGAGAGAAACTTAGATGAGCTGGGGAAAGCTAGATCAAGTTTCTTCACCCTAGCCTAAAAACACACCTGCATTGCATTTTATTTTGTGTCTGTATTCTGTCACAATTTTAAGAGAGAAGCAACATTTTTGAGAATTCAAGTATCTACCAAGAGTCCCAGCATGCTCACCCGACGATCTGCTTCACACAATAACCAATATTAGTTATACATCACTGTATTAGTACTTGTTAACAAGATCGGGACCAAAACCAGAAGAACGAAGCCTCTAAGTCAAAAAGTTTGTTTCTACAACTTTGAACCAACACTGGCTATACCAGCATGCCTGAGCTTCCACTAGGACAGATGTTTTTCTTAGCACGGGTGTTTCTAAAACTTCACTGAAACTTTAGTGACATTGAGTTACTATGCATAGCTGCAGTAGCTTAAAATGCAACAGGTTGCTGTTCTCTAACCAAGATTTGTTCCTCTGCACCTGAACTCTCAAAATCTACAATATTCTACTAAACTTAAACACATACACCCCCAGGCCACCTCAACACACACAAAATTATTCATGTCAGGTTTAAAATATAAACTCACTTCATTAACAATGAGAAATGCATTCATTTGTTGTGCCACATGTATTTAATGGAATATAAAAATATGTTTCATATTTCAATGTACTTCGAGTTTACCCATTTTAGTAGCATTTAGGAACCAATTAAGAATCTTTATGACTGGGAAAAAAGATTACCCCAAGAAAAAAAACAAAAAAAAACACTTAACACTTGAAAGAATTACTTTACCCACCACTCAACGGAGAAACGGTTTAATTGGGCAGAACATCCACAACTACATTATTATGAGGAAACTACTGGGCCTAATTGAATCTGCGAGAAAAACTGAAATGAAACTACCTCAAACAGAAATAAGCTTAGGATTCCTGCGCCAGGCAATCATAAATTTGCCAGGTAAAACAAACGCAAAAGTCATTTTTCAAAAGGTCTAAGTCACCAGGATTTCATGTAGGAAGTACATTTTGCAGAAGACTGGACAACAGCGCACCGGTTAAACGAACAGTGCAAGCCTCGCTTCTATGCTTTAGGAGGAAGAAACAACGCTACCTCTCATATTACAAACACCATCCTGGTTCTCTCTGAAGGTCTTCCACTCCAGGAACTAATAAGGATTCCTGACTTTCACTCTGTGGAAACTATTGTTCTGCAACATTTCTGTATACCTAGTTAATACAAGGATAAAGCGCACTGCCTTTGAGTTTATTATTTCAGGAGAAGTAGAAAGTAGCTTTCCAGCAGAGCGCCTCAACTCTCTGCCTCTTCAATGCACCGGATGACCTACTTCAGGGGAGCGGAGCGTCCAGCGACAAGCGCCCAACACCTTACCTCGGCTCTGACTAAAATAACGGAAACACGGCAGTGTCTGGTTTCACAGTTTGAAGCTATTTTCAAACATCTCTAATAAATTCCCACCAGCAATCCCCCTCCCTCAAAACACAGAGCAAGGCACAACTGGGAACACCCATAGCTTGGAAACCATCAATCCTTTGATGAGAACAGGAAATATTTTCTAGAACATAAGCTTCGGATTCAAAGATGCCTCAGTTTTGCTTTTAAATCTGCAGCAAGTAAATTGATACAGCACCTGTCTCCATGAGTCAGGAAGCAGCTTTTATGCTCAGGGAGCATGAAAAACACAGATACCTGGGGTAGTTCTGCTGCTGCTCGAGACCATGACCAGTAAACAAAGCTATCCAGGCACCACTTTTTGAGTTTCTGCTGTTACAGTTTCTACCTAGGAAAGACATGAGTGCCACAAAGGAGTAACATACAAACGGCAACACCGAAGAAGACACCGCGTTGACCTTGCCACTCTTCTTTACCTGGCAGAAGATGTGAGGGGACACATCCCCTCACTTTCCTTACACTCCCGCACAGCTAGCCAGGAAACTATAGTGGAAAAGAGAGGAAGGGGAGATAATAAGTTCCCTTTCCACTGTAGTAACAAGCTGAAGGCTAAAATTCTGAATTTATCATATATTCGGTAGCAAGAACACAATAAAAAGGAGCATCCAGACAATCGTGGACTAGCTCTGCTGTTGGTTTCGCAAAAATACAGCAGAAGAGATTTTGTGTACCATTATATCACAACAGCAATCATAATTGTCATCTGGTATAAGGTCAATACATCAGCCAATATTACAACAACAGAATGACAGCAATGAGAGCTAACATCATAACGAGCCTGTACCTGTTTCGTGGCCTATATAAAAATATTTGCTAATTACAGTCTTAATCTTCATGGTACGGGTGCCTAATCTTCATGGTACGGGTGCCTTCCATCTCCACATTTACTCACTGTTCCCAAAAGTGACATCCTCTGTCAAAATCTCAAGAAGCATGTCAGTTACAAAGACAGAGCAATCTGCTTAACTGCTTAAACTGACTTGGGTCAGACAGAGGATTTTGATTTCCAGCGTTGTGAACTCAGCATTTCTAAAGAAGTAACAACATTATTTCAGAAGCTATAATCCTAAACAATAAAAACATGGTACCACTAACATCACCTGCCTGGTGCTGACTGCTTCAGATTCCTAAAAAGCAGTTGCAAAACAAGTACTTTCAAACAGGAATTCTTCATAAGTTCCCACCTAGTGAGCCCTTTCAAATTCCTCCATATTAAGTTACCAGTCCAAGCTCTCGATGATACAAACCACGCGTGGTTAGGCCATGAAAATTTGTTTTTACAAAGGGCACTATCGCATTTCGTGAAAAAAGTCTGAATCTCCTACACTGAGCCGCCACAACAGTAGCGGTACGTTCCTCAGAAATAAGACATTGCTTCACAGCACGGGGAAGAAATGTGGTTCAGCTAAAGAACACTTTATATTCTTGCTGAGGTTTAGTCAGCGTTCAAGCTTTAAAGTAGTGAAAGGAGGAGACAGCACATGGAATTCACAGAATAACCCTGATATATGCAGAAGGCCACATGCACTGTAAAAAAGAAAACACAACCATAGGAGATTAACACAGGAACTAGGGTCGAGAGGCAATCACAATTCGACAGTCGCAGTTCAGAGCCAAATTACAAACCTGAATCCTGATCTGACAACTCTATCCAAGGTGAGACACAGTGCCCAGCCTGCCAGTAAAGGATATCTGTTAGTATGGGCACATTTTTAACTAAAAACAGGACAAAAAGACTTACAAACTTAAGCAATCTTCCTCCCAAAACACCCAGAGATGTACTTTACTGAACGGTCAGTACGCGAGGTCTAATTTTACATTTTTTTTCTTTTTTCTTTTTTTTTTAACTTTATGTCCTCTACCATTGACCGGGGGTAGGCGGGGAGGCACACGGCACCGCGCGTCTCCAGAGAACACCCGGCGCTCAGCTCTCACAAATCCGAAAGCCGGGAACGGAAAGAAAGAAGAAGGATGAAACGAGGG